>NW_027278729.1:0-2500 GCF_046629955.1 Centroberyx affinis | reverse complement strand
CTCTGGGTTTCATCACCATCTTCCTCTCTCCCCTCCTCTCTGAATCATCATAATCTGCCATGTTAACGCGGCGATTACCTATCATTACGCCAAGGTCCGGTTTCAGACGATCCAGCATCCGATCCGGGGTGTTTACAGCGTGTCGGCGACTGACTTCTCTTTTCCACGCGCGCCGAGCCGAGGATGAAAATAAACGGCTGCTTTTTTTCTGCACAGAGCATAAAGTGAGATGGACTGTGCAGACAGAGACAGATAGTGAGCGTGATACAGCTGGGCTGACTGGGCTGACTGGGCAGGGAGAGGGAGGTTTTATCTGTACAACTAGCCAAGAGAGGAGAGATGAGAGAGTGTGTGTGTGTGTGTGTGTGTGTGTCGGTGTATGGGTGTGTGTCAGTGGTGGAAAGTAACTAAGTACATTTACTCAAGTATTGTACTTAAGTACAATTTTGAGGTATTTGAGTATTTCCATTTGATGCTACTTTGTACTTATACTCCACTACATTTTAGAGGGAAATATTGTACTTTTTACTCCATTACATTTATTTCACAGCTATAATTACTAGTTACTTTTCAGATCAATATTTTATATTTAAAATATTTGATCATCTTTATAAAATAACTATAAAATAGCATTGTTATAGATTAGACTACCCAAAAGTATAGCTGAATTGTTAAGATTAGCTTCACGTTGACAACTTTAAAATGCTGCTTACATGTACATGTATGTCAATAAATCAGTATTAATATTCCAATAATTTTTATGAAAAATATAACTCTTTAAATGGGGACAGTTTGCATAATGAGTATGTTTACTTTGATACTCTAACTACATTTTGCTGCCAATACTTATGTACTTTTACTTAAGTAAGATTTTGAATGCAGGACTTTTACTTGTAATGGAGTATCTTTACATTGTTGTATTGCTACTTTTACTGAAGTAAAAGATCTCAGTACTTCTTCCACCACTGGTATGTGTGTGTGTGTGTGTGTGTGTGCACACTTTGTGACAAATCTGACATGACTTGACATGAAGGTAACGTAACCAAGTTCATTTTCAATTTCATCTAATCTACACCTGTGAAAGCAAAGTGGGCTCCGTTCACACTGCAGGCCTCGATGCTCAATTCCAAATTGCTGCTCATATATGTTTTTTTTTTTTTACATGACTGTTCATGTGTATTCTGGGATGTAACCCATATCTGATACCAGTATGAACTGACAGTGATGTCAATAGACTTTCAAACACATTTCAGTTACTGTATTTGCTCTGATGAAAGCTGTAGGCGGAAACGTGTCAGCATCATTGTGTGCCAATAAATTCAAGTGAAAAGTGAGTACTCTGCCATACTACTTTTATTTTTAGATGTGATACATTTTTCCTCTAAATTCAGTGTTTTAGGTTAAGCGCACCAATCAATTTTTGGTTTTATTTTGGTTAATGCACACTTCTACCTCCACTCTTACATTTCAGTTACAGTTTGCACCTTCAGGTTTTGACTGAATTGAGGAGACTTCCCATATACCAATCAAGTTGCTATTTCTTGATGTCCTCCATGCTAAGCCAAAATTAAGACAGCTGTCTCAGGTGAAGGTGGCAACGCTGACAAAGTCCGATTTGAGCATTCAGATACAACTCGCATGTAGGTTGCATGCTTCGAGATCCCAGTTTATAAATACATATGTTACACTGATTAGAAAACATCAGATCTGTGGCACATGTACGAGACAAAAATGAGAATTTGGACACTCTGAGCTGCAGTGTGAACGCAGCTGGACCGTCTTATCGCTAACTGTAGATTCCACTGTTGTCCACATGTGACCCGCTCAGGTTTCTGGCTGCACAGGGGGTGGTCGCTCGCCTAAACCCCCTTTAATACAGTCTGTTATCCTGCTAGATTATGTTTCATGCGCTGAAATGAACAGACGTACGCTGGCACACTGCACATTATCCCCCTGCTTTAGTCGCTTTATGAGTCGGTTATCGCACATGGGGATCACATCGGTGGGGAAATCTGGACGGCCGCCGCAAAAAATGAACACCAGCCCCCGGGGCGTGAAATGCAACTCCCAGCAGGCTGTGATGATAAGAGGGAGAGGAAGACCGGGATTACGATGAGAGACGGCGGAGGGACGAGACGACCGGGTCATGTGGACGCTTAACCAGGCACCGTCTGACCCGTGTGTTTGGAGAGGACACATGAGGAACACGTGTGTGTGTGTGTGTTGGGGGGTAAATGTGCACTAACATTTGTGTGTTAAACAGTATGAACTGCTGGAGGCCGACTAACACCAACCAATCGGTCGGGGCGAGAAATTTCATCGGTGACTCAGTGGTGGATCGGCTCGACCAGACCGCTATAAACCACCATGCAAATTCAAAAAGTGATACAGACTGAGATTCATGGAGGCTAGACACCAGGCAAGCAACATGTTAGCTAAATGTTCAATTTTAAAGTAGTAGAGTAAAAACAATATACTGTAATACAGCTAAAAAGATGAA
>NW_027278728.1:10000-174967 GCF_046629955.1 Centroberyx affinis | reverse complement strand
TTCACTTCCCTCCTGTTTGTTTTCCGGTCGGACGAGTGAAGCAGCAGCTGAGCGGACATGTTGTATTTAAGATAGATTATTGTGTTTGCTGTTGTAATTTATATATGGCTGTGATTTCAGTTGTAAATGTTTTGTTTTTTTTAAAAATGCCCCCCCCCCCCCCACCAAAAAAAAAAAAAAAAAAAAAGAAATACAGAGAGAGATTACCTAACTGTCTGGTTTGTGTTGCTTCATTGTGTCTGTTGGATAAAATGAATCTTTATGGGGAAGTTTGAGCAGGAACAAGATGCAACTAGAATTAGGATTGGGCAATATATCAATATTATATTGATATCGTGATATGAGACTATTTTGGATATCGTAATATGATATGGCGTAAGTATTGTCTTTTCCTGGTTTTAAAGGCTGCATTACAGTAAAGTGATGTCATTTTCTGAACTTACCAGACTGTTCTAGCTGTTCTATTATTTGTCTTTACCCACTTAGTCATTATATCCACATTACTGATGATTATTTATCAAAAATCTCATCGTGTAAATATTTTGTGAAAGCACCAATAGTCATCCCTACAATATTGTCACAATATCGATATCGAGGTATTTGGTCAAAAATATTGTGATATTTGATTTTGTCCATATCGCCCGGCCCTAACTAGAATAGAAGTAAATGGGAGAAAATAGAAATAAGAATAGAGGTGAAGGCTAATGGGGAATACAGAGTTCTTACACAAGTGTGGTAAAAGTATGAAAAATGTATTTGATCATTTCCAGGTTCTGAAAAGTTTTGGAGTTGCCTGCACAAAAAAATAATGGAAAAATATGAAAAAATGTTTGTGTTTGACAAAACAGTCAAACTGCAGCCATTCACAAGGTTTAAAGAATAAAATGAGCCAGAGCCATGAGTCAGTGATTCATACATAAAAACTCAAATTCAAAATGGCCTTTATTGGCATGAAATATAAAGGTACTTACTGCCAAAGCAACATATACATATTAAACTGATAATGCCAGTATTGACATTAAAAGTGAAATGAGAAACTAATAATAATCATAATAATAATAATAATAATAATAATCATTAAAACAATTTTATTTATTCAGAAAAACTCTTTGTTATTCAACACTCACTGCATTTCAGATGTGAGTTTTATCGTTGAGAATAATTAATCACAATCAGAATCATTTTATTTGGTCAAGTGTGTTTAGACATACGAGGAGTTCAGCTCAGCGGCTGCTTGTGTGCTTTAAGACAGAAAGAATAAAAACACAATATAAACCTATAAAAACAGTATGTAAAAAAAGCCAAAAACAAATAGAAGAACAGTAGAAGAAAAGGAATAGATCAGAATCTAATACAGAGTAATTGCACTTTGAATAATTTATAATCATTATAATAATAATACTTAATAATAGTGATGTGCTCCAGTTCAGACATTACACTGAACACCAACAGATTCTTCAGGTCCAGAAACCAAATAAAAACCCAACAACACTCTGAAGGTCCTGAGCACAACACACACACACACACACACACACACACACACACACTGCTTTAGATGAGAAGCAGCTCATGATCCAGATAGAAACTCATTCATTCCAAGGCTAAAAGTAACGAATTACATTTACTCACATTACTGTAACTGAGTCGCTTTTTTTGTGTGTTTTTCTTGTAATTTTTCTTTCCCTTCAGTCCATTTTAAATCCGTCCATCACAGAACAGATTGTGTGGATCCATTCACAGTGAGAAGAGGAATCTGACTTTACTTTGTTTCTGCTCTTTATTTTCTCATTTCTAATGTTTCCAGTGAAAAGAATCCAGTGTGAACTCTGTCCTCTCTCCTGTTAGAATCACATGGAAAAGATCACAGCTGACAACGTTCTCTGTTCTAAAGAGGAACTCAGGACCTTTTACTCTGAGGACATTTTAAATCACACACTTTGCACTTTAACTGAAGGAGATTTTCACACCAGAACTTTTACTTCTACTGAAATAAAATATTAGTAAAGTAACTGTATACTTCTACTTGCACTATGAAACCAAACCCCTTAATTTTAATCCCTGAAATGTCCTTAATTTCTCATTACATAAACATTAATTATCCATTAATAATAGCACAGCTTTAAAAAAGTAAGGTTAGTATCATTATTTTTAAGGGATTTATTCATCGGTTGGTTCATGGAGACACCAGTAATTAAGGGATTTTTCCTGCCTTTTGTGCAGGTTTACAGGTTATTAATGAGTCATTAATGTAAAGTTCCTGTCTCCCTGAATGTTACATTAAATTATAAAGTAAGGAGTCAAACATTAAGGAGAGTTTAAGGGGGTTTTGATGGGGTCTCCTCCATTAATAACTCCCTTAACTCATTTTTAGGGGATTTTGCATTAATTAAGGGTGATTTAATGTAAATGTAAGGTTAATTTAAGGGATTATTGGTTCGTAGATTCACTCACAGCCTTTCTGCCCCCTGGTGGCCGTCAGCAGTCACGACATGGTGTTTGGTTCTCCTGTAGCTGACTCTGGATCGACAAAAGTGAAAATGAAAGTTGATTTTCCTCTCGCTCCAGGAAACACCGCCCCAAAACGTTTCTGATCAAACTTTACTATCATTCATCTACTTTGTTTTTCATCATCAGCAGCAGGATTATTTTCAGTCGCTTTCAAAGTCAGCTCAGACTGTTAGTTAGACTCAGTTAGACTCATTTATTCTAACAACACCGAATAATTGTCTCGGTAACGGGCTGCTCGGTAATGTGACGTTCCGGTTGTTTCAGTGACTTTACTTTAATTAAAATGAACATTTCATCACATTTAGGACATGAAGTTTGTCGGCTGCAGCTTTCTGAGCCTCGTCGGTCTGACTCTGCTGCATGGAGCGAACACTGATGGTGAGTTCACTACAGTAAAGCTGGATCAGACAGACCGGGCCTGCGGGCTTCATCTGTCTACAGGGGAGAAAGAGTCTGCCTACTGGACACTTTTTGAAATGGCCGATTTTGTCCTCATCACTTTTTTAAAAGCATAATTTGTTAAAAATGTTCTGAAAAATGAGAACGCTTTGAGAAAGGTTTATTTGCACAATAAGAAAACATACAATGCAATGTAAATATAGAAGAAACAAATGCGCATTGTCCAAAAGCTAAAACAAAAATAATCCCCCCTAGCCTACTGATTCTAAAATGACCCAAAAACGTGCATGCGCCGATCAGTAACTTTAACAAATACTTGACATGGTGTTGCAGCTGGATGTGACGCATATGGATGACTGTACTTGTGCGGTCGACGTTGTTGTGCGTTTTATGCTGAGTGTTTTCTTATTGTCGACTCTGTAGCAGCCTAGGCTCTGGCCCTTTTGATGCACCGTTATGCAATTTTTTTTCTCGCCATAATTATCTACTCTGACCTCATACCGATCCCCCCATTACATTGCCTAAAATCGCAGAAGACCGTTTAAAAAATGTTTTTTCATCTGAGCCCTTATGTCCCCACCACTTTTCAACACAAAGTGACGCCCTTGCTAGTACTGGTTCGTAGAGTATGAGACTCTAGTGTCCTACTCAACTCTAGGAACCAGCAGACGACTGAATTTGTATGGAATGATTGAATTTATTGAAGTTGAAACTGATTATAGAAATCAAACTCATGATGCTCTTACCAAGTTTTTATCCTATTAAAACCATATTGCATTGGAAAGTCCTAGATATTTAGTTTTCTTTAAGATTAAATTGATACTGGACTCTTGATTTGTTCTGACTTGACTTGCTGTTCTACATTTAGACTTGAGACTTGACTTGAGACTTGTGCCTCAAGACTTGAGACTGACTTGGGACCGAGCAAAGTTTACTTGGTCACACCTCTGCTCTAAGAAAACAGAAGTGTGACCCAAAAAGCAAAAGCAAAAAACAAAAAACAAAAGCAAAAACCAAAAAGTGTCTAATTTTAATGAGACACTTTTTGCTTTTAATGAAGTAGATTTTTACACCAGTACTTTTACTTACTGAAATAAAATATCAATTAAGTAACAGTACTTCTACTGCAGTAGGACACTCTAGTTCTCTTTCCACCGCTGGTCAAATCATATCTAACAGCAGACTTCTTCTTCTGTCTGATGCGGATCAGTTTTTTGGTTCTTGATATTAAAAACTTGGTGAACTTTGCTTAACGCAGACTGGATCAGTTGAAACTCAGCAGGCCTCAGTGGCTCTGCTTCCCTCACATTTTCATATCAGGTTCCCTAAAATTCAGCAAAAGAATCTTAATAGTTTTTTCAGTCTGTCATGAACAAGGAGGTTCTATATTAACTATATAATTATATTTATTATATTATGTCATGAACCGTCAACATCTTCTCCTCCCATCCAGGAAACCACAGACTCCACGGACCGTCTCTGCCAATCGTAGCGCTGGCCGGCGATGACGTCATCCTGCCGTGTCACATTGAGCCGGCGGTCAGCGCTGAGCAGATGACGGTGGAGTGGACCAGGACCGACGTGGAGACCAACTACATCCACCTCCTCCAAAATGGCCGCCTGAACCTGCAGAGACAGAACCCAGACTACAGGTACAGACTGTCAGGGATCACAGTTTAGATTAAAAGTTACTAATTTCTGCCAGGACTCGGTGATATGGTTGAAATCAGTATCATGATAATCACAAGGATTTTTTTCAATATCAGTCAGAGGTGTGACCAAGTCAGCTTTGCTCGGGTCCCAAGTCAGTCTCAAATCAAGTCCCAAGTCTAAATGTGAATTACCAAGTCAAGTCCATGTCATTAATGTCAAGTCTCAAGTCTAAATGTAGAACAGCAAGTCAAGTCAGAACAAATCAAGAGTCCAGTATCAATTTAATATCTTAAAGAAAACTAAATATCTAGGACTTTTCAATGCAATATGGTTTTAATAGGATAAAAACTTGGTAAGAGCATCATGAGTTTGATTTCTATAATCAGTTTCAACTTCAATAAATTCAATCATTCCATACAAATTCAGAAAACAGAATTTAAATTCCGTCGTCTGCTGGAACAAATCTCATCACTTTCAATCTAAGTCATTTACACAAACACAAGATCTCAAGTCAAGACTTTAGAAACCTTTTCAAGTCATCAGAGTACAAGTCAGAGTCAAGTCCCAAGTCACCAGAACCCAAGTCAAGTCCAGTCTCAAGTCTTCTCTTCATGCATCAAGTCTCAAGCAATTAGAATTGTAACTTAAGTCTGACTCGAGTCCCAAGTCATGTGACTCGAGTCCCCACCTCTGTTATCAATATATATGATGATACAGCTCACATATGCAAAATCATGTTAAATAATCAAATGAACGTTCATCCTGTTGAACTGAATGGTAACGTTAGGTGATGTCAAACAAAACTGCAATTTTCAAACAATATTCTTACCAAACATCATTCTGTCAGTTTTTAAATTTAATGTGATTGTTCTCATCAGCTCAGACAGCAGAATTGTGTCACGATTTTCCAAAATCACCTTATCATCACCATATGATTCCACTGAAAGACCAGAAACAATAATATTGAATTATCACCCAGCCCTAATTTCTGCTAATAAAATGGAAAACTAAAGCAGCTTGGTTGTGTGTGTGTGTGTGTGTGTGTGTGTGTGTGTGTGCACAGGCCGTACACCTGGGGGTTGTAACTGTTAAGATGTAGCTTCACATTCCACATTTGAAAGACTTTAGATATCTGCTGGTTATACACACATACACACATACAGCACACAGAAAGAAACAGGTGAGGAGTAAACGGTCTTGGTCCCGTCCTGCAGGGGGAGGAGCAGCTTGTTCTCGGAGCAGCTGAGCAGAGGAAACGTCTCTCTGAAGCTCTACAGCGTGAAGCCGAGCGACAGAGGAACGTACCGCTGCTTCGCTCACAGAGACGCCATCATGCAGCTGAGCGTGGGTAAGAACAGAGAAGCCCACTGAGGACATACTGTACATTCATACCTTTTATTTACATTTTATTTATTTACACTTTTCCCATGATAAAGAGTTCATTTTCTTTGTTATCTCGAGATATCCTGTTATTTATGTCATTATCTCGAGATAACAAATTTAGTTTTTCCTGTTGTTATCTTGGGAAAACAAAAAGTTGTTTTTTTTTCTCATCATCATAAGATAACATAATGGGCATAGACTGATTAGCTTGTTATCTCGATAAAACAAAACTTTGTTTTCCTGAGATAACGAATTCATTGATATTGTTCCGGTGCATCACACTGACATGTTGACATCATGATGACATCATTTCCTCTGTGTTCAGGTGTGGTGTCTGAACCGCTCGTTTCCATGGTGACAGCTGGAAACGACGGAGTCAAACTGCTGTGTGAGTCCAGCGGCTGGCCGCTCAGACCTGAGGTATCCTGTCCTCATTTACATCCTCATTCTTCTCATTGTCAGTTGCTGTGAGTAAACATGTAATGTAAGTGTTGATGTGTGTGTGTGTGTGTGTGGGAGGTGTGTTGGCGGGACGGAGAGGGAAACGTCGTCTCTGCTGGATGGACCGAGGCGAGTCGAGTCGGAGGAGCGTCCGGCCTCTGGAGCGTCCGCAGCACTCTGTCTGTGGAGGAGAAGAAGAGCGCCACCAACAGGTTCACCTGCTCAGTCCAGCAGCAGCAGCTCAACCGAACCAGGGAGACTCACTTTCACATCTCCGGTCAGTTTTGTCTAATGCTGTAATCAAACTTCAAGTTACAATATGTAGCTTTTTATGACATTAAAGGAGCTATAAATAAATAGGATAATATTCTACATTATCAGTCTGTATGTTCATGCCTAAATCATGACAGATTTTGTGTTGTAGATCATGTTGTTAGCGTTTCGGGGCTCCCAGATCTTTTATTTTGAACGTACAAAATGAATAGGATTTATGATTCCCGTTCACCATTCTTTTTGTCCTCTATATGTGAAGCCATGACATTAGAAATATCACAGGGCTCATTTATTATATGTGTTATCAACTTAATCTATTTTTTGAAAAATATTTTCTAACAAGCTAGATGTCAGGTTGCGGGAGCCATCTCTCTATGCTAGAGTGTCAAATACTGAAATGCTAAGCTAGATAATGCTAGTGATTTTTTTTTACATTTTTTCATTGCGGCTTCAGAACACATCCACACTGCCTTAACAGATAAAGAAATCCACAGATCTTAAGCAAAATAGTCAGTGTTGGTGTCAGATGTAGTTAGTTAGTTAGAAGCATTAACATCATTTTACACCTCTGTTCATTTTCCCATCAGTCAGACGAGGCGATGGAGCCGGAGTCTCTTATTTGGGCAGAAAACAGAGCGGTCCAGATAACATGTTTCTTTGTGGGCCAACGCTGAAGTTCACTCCAATGAGTTTTGAATTTGGTTTAGGACTGATGCCGATAATAAGCTCTGTGTTTACCTCAGACTTGTGATATTCACACGTTTTGTTATATGAGATAATTTTGACAAATGAACACTGCTTTCATTAATTTTAAAGCATAATTGTAATCCATATTAGTAAAAAGTTAACGCTAGGCTAACCTGTGAAAAAATTTGAACTACAGCAGAGGAGCGTTCTCCAACTTCACTCTGAGCTTTAGCTTCAGGCAGCTAGCATGCTAGCAAATTAAAAAATCTACAGTTTAAAAAACTACAGTTGGAAAAAACTATAAATCTGTAAATCTACAATCTAAATTGAAAAGAGTATGAGTTCTACAGTTCAGAAGCTTTATGGCCAACTATTCTGTAGCCTACTATTCGTATTGTGCGACAAACCCACTGTAGTTCAGTTTCTAAGACTGTTAGCCATTTGTTAGCAACTTACTTTATCAGGGCGCATAAAACCTTCAAAATTCACGAATGGGATGTTTAAAGGATTATTTTATCTCACAGAACAGAACGTTAAAACTTTCTTCTCTTCCTCAGGTGATTTGTTTTCCTCGCTGAAGCCCTGCAGTAGAAATGACTTTATACTGGTTGCTGCTGCTGCTTCTACTGCATCAGCTGTAGTTGTTATTTTGGCATTTCTCTGCTATAACCAAAGACGAGGATGGACAAGAGGTAAGAAGCTTTAGTCTCAAGTCTTTTGGACCTCATTTATAGCTGCTATTAAACTGTGATCTGCAGGGCTGCGGTCTGTCTAATACAGCAGAAATGCCCCAAAAAATGATCTTTAAAAAAAATGTGATCTGTATCTGGATATATTGTCTGGAAAAGGAAAAAACTGATAATTACGAAGTGAAACTGAACTGAAACATTTTCTAGTGGTGTACACACATACAAACACAAACCAGGAGAAAACAAGACAGATAACTAACCTGGTTCCCACAAGAACCGTTAAAGCTCAGCAGTGCATTATGGGACTTCACAGCTCGGTTTGAACTCGACTGTGACCAGTCAGGTTGCTGAACTGAAACCAGTTGTGTAATGAAACTGACTTCATCTCTCCCCACAGGGTTGGAGATGCTGAGCGAACATCTTCTGCCTCCCAGCAGCCTGCAGGCTGAAAACCAGCAGCTGAAAGCCGAGGTGAAGAGGATTGAAAACCTGCTGGCCGAGCTGTCGGCCAGGCTGAGAGACTCAGCTGAACTGCAGCAGGGGAGAGGAGAGGTGGAGACGCCCCCCCTCCCCCCTCCTGATCCCACAGCCCATGTGGGACTCTTGAACCAGGTGACGGACTCTCCGGGTGCCGGCCCCACCACCCGCTCACCCATAAAGAAAAAAACCAGACTGCGACAGATAAAAAAACGTAGACCTTCATCCATGCCCAATCTGCCGCTGTCGAACCTTTTCACCGCCCTGCTGCCTCACAGCGACCCGCCGCCCTCCCCCTCCCAGCCGCCCTCCCCCTCCCAGCCGCCCTCCCCCTCCCAGCAGCCCTCCCCCTCCCAGCCGCCCTCCCCCTCCCAGCAGCCTGACCCCGGCCTCACCATGAAAACTAAACGAAATTAGCAGAAACTATTAGTCAGAAACCTGCCGATGGTGCTGCAGTTCCTACTGGTTACTGACAGAGGGCGATAGAAGTCATAGGCTGTGTTCAGAACCACATACTAACTTACTATTCATACTAAGTATGACGTGAAAATGAGTATGTAGTGCGTTCCAACCGCATAGTATGGGAATTTTGTGTATGCGAGAAATGCCTGGATGTATACTGGATTAGCAAGAATTTCTGAGTATGCGGCGTGAGCCTACTGGACATACTCAACCGCCCCAAAATGCATTGCATCTCGTACGTACGTCACCACCTATCGCTGCCGGCTGGTGCGAAATGCATTCTGGGATACTTGGCTGTATACTTCAGTGTGAACAGTCTGCTGGTAATAGCATACTTAATTTCATAATTTCAATCATTTAGTAGGCAGTATGCAGTACATACTCATTGAGTATGTAGTAGGCAGTATGTTAGTATGTGGTTCCAAACACAACCATAGAATACTTAAAGTAACTAAACGCCAAACCCAAATCTGTGGAAAGCCTGGCATGTAATGCTAAAAAATTGCCATCTGCTATTGGCTGACCTTTGGTGCCAGGTGATGTCACCACCTGTTGTACTCTATAGAAGGTGACATCATCACCTGGCACCAGAGATGGCAAATACAATACAAACAGCTTTTTTGGAGATATTTTGACAAACGGTTTGGACTCAAGCAAGAGCAGCAAGAGACAGCAGAGCTCACTGCTTCAACTGACAGCTGACTGGAGACAAGACTGTCTGTGGGTCCAACAGCTACAGACAATACTGTCTGTGGGTCCAAGGACTACAGACAATACTGTCTGTGGGTCCAAGGACTACAGACAATACTGTCTGTGGGTCCAATGACTACAGATAATACTGTCTGTGGGTCCAACAGCTACAGACAAGACTGTCTGTGGGTCCAAGGACTACAGGAGGAAGAGAGGAGTTATATAGAGGAACAAAATCACTGAACTGATCCTTTAAAGGAGCAGTTAGTGTGTCTGTGAGCTCTGCTTGTCTTCAACAACACTGCCAGTCTGGCTCTGGAGAGACGGTCAGCCTGTCAGTCAGCTCTGCTCTCCAGGAAACACTGCTGAAAAAGATGGACTGGGCAGCTAGATCACAACACTTTTCATATTTAGATTTTAGTCATGTAACTGATGCTCTTTACAGAGAGACTGGTCAGTGAGAGCAGCAGGGAGCAGAGAGACTGACCTTCAGCCTCCTGCCAGACTGAGTCCTTCAACAAGACACTGAGTCCGGCTTTCCAAACCCTCTGTCTGGCTCCTGAACGGAACAAAACCTCCCCACACACTGCAGTTAACGCTCCAACACAGAAAGTGAGCTTTAAAGCCAGAAATCTCAGCAGCTGACCAAGTAATCATTGATTTATTGGTATTGATCAATAACTCTATCAACCCCACAGATATGTTATGGTCTGTATGTGTTATGGGGCAGGATGAATCTTACTTATTGCTCCTGTGGAAAATCCCCCCCCCACTTTAACCTTCCTCTACCTGCCTCACTGCTTCCTGGATGGGCGGAGCCTCAGAAATCCTATAGGCAGCCAGCTCACCTGTGGCAAATGTTTGAGAACAAAGAAGCTGGCCGACCTCATGTGGAGCCTCATCCCTCCAATAGTTTGATCTGTGTGTATGATATGTAAGTTTCCTTTGGTTTGAAATGCATTTATAGCAGCTTTAGCAGTTCATGATTTATTTATTGGATAAAAGCGTCTGCCAAATGTGAAATTGTAATTGTAATTGTAATTTACTGTACTGACTAAGTTTCAGTAGTGGTAAAGTTATTTCTTCATTCCCAGGTTTACATAGTAATTGTGTTTGAAGTTAAATTACCTTTGTTGGATTATTAATTATTGAAATTAGGAATTATGATGTCTAGATTAATAGCCTTTATCCCTTTTTTCTTCTGTTATCAGATAAACCAGTTTAAGCTATCCCATAATAAAAGATTGGACTGGAACTCCTGCCTTTGCTCATTTGTCCTAACAGACAAGCCATTGAGTTGGTGATATTCCTGGAACCAGACTATCCTTAGGAGATCAGTATTCCTTCAAGATAAATATTCTTCAGCTCCTTAAATACCAAACTTACCACCCAAAACTATATGGAAAATGTACATGTATATAAAACTTGTTTGTACTGTAACAGCATCAAATGTATAGTCAAATCAAAAGTGTCCTGGATGCCCATCAGCAACACAGGATCATAACTACTAATTATTATTTATAATTCATAATTATTGTGTAACATCTGATGAAAAAGTGAACACACAAACATACACACACACACACACACACACACACACTGTATAACATACAGTATGTATAGGAGTGTGTGTTACAGTATTATTATAGAATGGATGAATGTTGTCTTCTGTGTTCTGTTTTGTCTTCAATGAAAAGAAGTAAAACAAAAATAAAAACGTGACAAACCAAACTTCAGTAAACAGCCGTCAGATTCTGTTCCCAGCTCCTTCCTCTTCTCCTTCATCATCATCATCGTCATCATCATCACACTGCACCGATTCACAGCAGCGTCAAGTTCCACGGGGTTAGTCACAACTATTCCAGAAATTAATCCTTCAAAATAAAAATGTAAAATGTTCACTTTTGTGGGCAAAACAAAACACGTAGTTATGTTTTGAGGTGTACAGAATACGTCTATACGTGTAGAAAAAAGTCTATTTTGTGCTGATGTTAAATGTCTTTCTTCAATTTGACCATTTTCATGTAAAAAAAAAATCCAAGTAGTCAGTTGTTGTCACAATTCTCTTCTTGTTCAGATGGAAAAGCCTCTGAAACAGAATTTAGACCATGAGACTGAAACTTGCCACTGAAACCAGGATGATACTAATACAAACACCAGATATTAGTCTAACCCTGAATTCATTAAAGCTTTAGATTTGCCAAAGCTCCTGCTTACTTACAAACCTGCTGATATCCAATAAATATCTGACTGATGACTGACAATATCTGATTATTTGGACAGTTGGAGTTGCAGGTCAGCAGACTGTGAGCTTTGTGGGAACACCGGTCCTGATGCTGTCTGCTCCCAAATAATGTTCTGGCAATTGTTGCTTAGTCTTTGCCCTCCATTATAGTAATGAGTGCCACACCTTGACGTTCCCAATTGACGCCCGTGTATATATACTGTGTATATAGGGCTGGAATATGAGGTATGCCGTGAAAACTTTGTATTTTTCACAGCTTCCTCGTAAACATATTCTTTACTTTCACTTTGGTACACTGCAATCCTCAAAAAACATCGAGACGTTTTCAATTAGGCGCAACAGGGGTTTTATTTTGAAGGCCATGACCGGAAATTCTACGTTTAATTCTCGCTGACTTGACCCTGGTTCTGTTTTCTCGGCTCAAATACAGCATGTAACCCATCCAACCCCACCCAGTTAGACCCCAGTATGTAGCCTGGTGGGACTGGGCTCATCCTGGAAAACCAGTGAGTATACAGAAGGGACAGTGGGAGCGCTGGGAGAGCTGGTGGACCAGGCTGCAGACCGGGACAAGGTAGGATATATTTAGCTTGTACATCAAGGTGTAAATGCTGCCAGTAAACGTCTAAACGAGCACCGACGACAGGAGGGCTGATTTAGTCTGTTTTACACGACAGACTGACCTACAAACCGCGGTGCATCAGTCCGTTAACGGCTGATGCAGGGATTTGTAGACAGACGTCAGCCCAGATACGTGCCGTTCTCCTACGTCGGTCACGCCAAACTCCATTCAAAAATACGGAAAGGTAATGTTTCTGTTCGTATTGACAAAGATACAGACCTTGTAGAAGTGACTTAAGATGCTCCCCAATCGTTAGGAGTCACTTATCAATTCGGCATGCATCTGATCCACCAAGCAGCACTTAATTTCAATAAAATCTAAACTTTTTGAACTGGGTCGCGCTGCTCTCAGCCGCTCATCACAGTGTGTTTTGGTGGAAGAAGACCGGCGGAATTAACAGGCGAAGCTAATATAGAAGTTGAAATCTTATTAGAATACGTGCTGCTTGGTGTGTTTGATTTATGCCGAATTGAAGAGTGGGTTATGATAATTCACAATAGGTCTTCCTCCATGTTCTACCCTGTATGAACCTTTACTAATAAGCAAGGAAACTTTAAACTGTCAGATTTCTGAATGGAGTTCGGCGTGATGTTTTCTCCACGTCCAGAAATCTGCACGTATCTGTGGCAGACAGACAGGAGCTGCAGTGACGGTTTGGGGGCGTTTTAGTGGATTATTTTCCGTCAAACTGTCGCTGATGTTGTAATTCCTATAACAGAAACTGGTATTAGATTTTGCGGTGGCAGAGTGATGATGGTGCGTTTGTTTTCCGTCATGGAGCAGGGTGTGTTTATTCCGCCGGGGCGGGTCTGTGGGTGGCGCTGTCCAGCAGCGTGGTGCTGAAACTGTCCACACATCAACACACACTGCAGACTGGACTGTAAATACCTCCTACTCTACTATACAATATAGTAGGAAACACTTTACTGTGCCTTTTACACTTAAATTCATAGTTAACATCATAAGAAGAAGAATCAAACTGATGATTGATAAATAATAACAGGGTCTGTTTAGGGAAAAAAGCATAAATCAATCCTTTTTTCTCAAAATAGAACTGTTTTTTGTTTCTGTTGGTGGTTATTTGCCGTATGATGATCCTCTACTTTGTTATCTATTGCATCTATCTTGATATTATTCTATTTTTCACTTATATATTTATTTTCTTGGTATATTGTCACATCATACACATTTGTATTCATTTGTTCTTTGTCTGCTAGTATTTTTCTCTCCTTCATAATGCGGTAGCCTAGTTCATTTTTTTTTATACTTTTCATTCTTACATTCAACAAATTCCAGTGTCGAAATCATTGGTTGTGTTACATTGAAAACTATTTTGCTATATTATTGTTTATATGTAATTTTTCTATGCTGCTTCCTATTACTATTTTATATTCATACAATTCACAGTTTTATTTCCCAGCACATCACTGGTTGGGGCAGTGTGGATGGGTTTCATCTGCATCTATCCTGTTGAACTCGAAATTTGATTTGCTCTTCTACATGTCTTTTAACTGGTCCAGTCCAGACTGGTTAGTAGGCCTGGACTGATATTCAATAATACTGAATATAGTTAGTGAATATCACAATATTTTCCACGAGATTGAATATCACATTTATAGACTATTAATAATAATATTATTATTACTATTATTCAAAGTCTAGAAATTTGAATAAAGAATAAATAAAATAATATACCAAAAAAATATTTGGACAGACAGAATCATTTTTTTTAATACAATGGAGTTCTATGGCTGCTGGGACATGGCTTCATGGGCTACATGGACGAGACTTGTTGGCAAAACAAAATCATTGCTGATTTTGTTATTTTCATACGATTTGTTGACGGTAAGAAATGCATTAATAAACACCAGCCTTATCCTTTAAAGGGGCAAAAAGTAAGACATCTAAAGGTAAAAAACATGCTACTGAAATTGACATCTGCTATTGGCTGGTCTTTGGTGCCAGGTGGTGAACAGCAGATGGCTGATGTTGAGTAGTTACTCTTTAAACTCCAGGTTTGATAGAAACAGTACCAGTAGGAATCGTCTCTTCCTGTCTTCATGTCACTCAGTGAAGCTCTGACCTGTTTCCTCTGTTCCAGGCTGAGGAGCCGCCATGAGGGAGAAAACTCCTCCTCCTCCTCCTCTTCCTCTTCCTCTTCCTCTTCCTCTGCTCTGTCTGCTCCTGCAGGCTGTGGAAGGTCAGACTCTCTTCTATTCCAAATGCACATAAACGTCATTCCGGTTTCACCTGTGAGATGCTGGCATGCCTGTGTGTGTATGTGTTGTGAAACAGAGTGATATTCTTGGTCTGGCAAAATATTGCGATATATGATAGTATCGCACGCGAGGGGGGTTGGGGGGTTGGGGGGTTGGGGTGGGGGGTGGGTAGTCGATATCGCTGGAAATATCCCAATAATCACGATATGCGATCATATCAAATATCGGCCCAAGCTCAGTGTGATGTTAAAGTAATAATCACCAACATTTTCATATAAATACATATCTGTCTGCCTGCTCTAACCCAACAGTGATCCAGCCTATATCCAGTTGATAAATCTTCTCCACTGTCTGTTCTAATCAGCCGGTGTCTGGCAGCTCTTTCCTGGGAAAAATCCTCTGCTGCACAGGAAGTGATGTGTTTTACGTTTCTCGGTTTGGAATAAACAGAAGAAGAAGAAGAACTGGGTAGTTAGCGTGAGGAGCGATAGCCACCATGGCTGAACAGACGAAGAAAAGAGAAACTCAAACTGCAGCAACAGCAAATCCAAGCTCCGCCCCCACACTGTTTGATTGACAGGTGATCTGTGGGAAGAGCAGAGCAGAAACACCACAGTGATGAGGGACAAAGATGGAGACTACATAGAAACAAAACATGAATCTCTCAGATTGCCACTCGATGCTGTTTTCACAGGCAGGACAGAATAGAGTTTTTTTAATAGAAAGATAAACACAGTAGAAACAGCCGCGCTCGGCGTCAACATGACCCAGCAAGCAATTTTGCGTTTAAAAGATACACCTGATGTCCAGGCTAAAACACGGCGACATTTGGGCTGTCAGTGAAAGTTTAGTAGACGTCTAACCATAGCCCAGGTACAGCCTAACCATCAATTAGACGGCTATTGAACGACTACATATATACATCTGATAGACAACAAAATAATGGCTAAAGGATTCTTTTTACTTTTCTGATAATAAATGTCAATCCATCCAAACAAATTAAATATAAAGAATTTATTAAAAAAATAACAAACAGGAACATTTTAAACAACTGAACATATTAAAACATGATAAATAAATGAAAAAGATGAAAAAAATGAAAAAGGTAAACAATTACCCACCTATTTCCTTTTGTAAAATCCATAAAGCGAAGATGCTTTCAAAAATAATGAAATGAAAATTTTCTAAATATCAAA
The DNA here is from genome assembly GCF_046629955.1 of Centroberyx affinis. Lineage (NCBI taxonomy): Eukaryota > Metazoa > Chordata > Actinopteri > Beryciformes > Berycidae > Centroberyx > Centroberyx affinis. Next base: position 159,023 of record NW_027278728.1, on the reverse strand, counting down.
AATGTTACTATAAAGAGCAGTCTACTGACACACTAATGCAGCATCTAAAAAACATTTAAGACAAAATTTATATTAAAAAAATCTAGGGTGCCCAAGAGTTTTGCAGAGTACTGTGAAAGGTTTTAGTTTTTGTCATTTATGCGCACTAAAAAGACACTGTGACAGGACCAGGGTCATTACCATAAACTAAAGCTAAAGCTAAGATGAAAACTTAAAAAACATAAACTGTCATAAACTGAAATAAAAATACCAACTAGACTTTGTGAAAAACCTGAAACTGAACTAAAACTACTTATAAAACTAAAATAAAATATAAAAAATATACATGAAATGTTTTAGCTTTTGTCTCTTTGTTTATGTGTAAGGTAAAAAAGTGAATTAATTTTTACTGAATGCTAACGTCGCCACTAGAAGGCGCCGTCCTGCAGACTGACATGAGTCAGTAAGCACAAAAAAAGACAAGTGGCCCGAGGATAAACTGTATAAACTTTGGAATGATTATTCACAAGATCAGTCAAGTCGCTCTCAACTTTAAAGTTCCTTTTAAAAACATTCCTCTATAAACTCTGTAAACATCAACATCTCTGTAAACTCTCTATAAACTAAAATTGTATTTTATTTTTGCTTTCTTATTTAACTGTTCTTACAGTTCTCATTGCTTTTATTTATTTACTGTTGTTTTGTTTCCGCTGTGTCGTCTTGTTTGATTTTATGCCGGTCTGTAAACTCTCAGAAAAGTTATTATAATGTGTGTGTTGCAGCCGCAGTGGCGGCTCAGTGCTGGCAGGGGGCGACCTTCTCGGAGGCGGTGGTGTCTCCGGCGGTGCGGAGCGGCGGGATCCTGCGGGTGCCGGGCGTGGCGTCGCTGCCGCAGTGCGTGGCGGCGTGCTGCGACCTGCCGGGCTGCGACCTGGCCTGGCTGTTCGAGGGCCGCTGCTACGTCCTGAGCTGCCGGCAGAGGGAGGACTGCCGGCCCCGGGAGCGGCCCGGCGCCGACTCCTACCTGGCCTTCCTGCGGCGAGGGCCGGCCCAGACGCTGGTGCTGCAGTCTCTGGTGCGCGGCGAGCCGTACGGCGGCCGCCGCCGGCCCCCGGCCCGCTCCTCCGAGGCCCCCGGGGACCCGGAGGCGCTGAAGGACCTGGCCCTGCTGGACGGGGCCGACCCGGGCCTACTGGACCCGGAGTATTCGGAGGGAAGCCCGGAGGAGAGGGGCGGGGCCGGCGAGGGCAGAGGGGGAGGAGGAGGGGGAGGAGGGGGAGGAGGGGGCGAAGGCTCGGAGGCGGAGCCGTTTCCCGATTGGCTGGGCTTGGAGGGAAGAGACGGCTTCAACCAGTCGGAGAGGGAGGAGGGCGCGGAGGCGGGGCCGACGGAGAGCAGCCTCTCCTCCGGGGGAAACGGCAGCCGGGGAGACCAGCGGGGAGACCAGCGGGGAGACCAGCGGGGAGACCAGCAGAGAGACGGACGTCCAACTGAAGACCGTGCTGCTGCAGAGGAGACAGTGAGTGTCGGAGCTTGGGACAGGACTTTGTTTTCCTTCACTAACAGTAACAAAAACAGTGATATTCAAAAGCATGAATGCAATAAGTACAGTAACAAATGTTTTTGATTGATTGATCATTTTTATTTCGAACATGTAAAAAAATTATTTAAAAAAAACATAAAAACAAACAAGAATAACAATAACATGAAATAAACAATAAACCTATACAACAAACTCAGTAAACAAATTCTCATGAACTAATGATCTAATAAATGTAATCTAACAAACAATACAACAAATAACAAACTCAATAAACAAATTCTCATAAACAACACACATTAAATATTACATGTTCGAAAAGGAGTAGGAAGAAGTATACACGTATTTTTTTCCGACCCCTTTCTCAACTACTCATCCATAAACTCTTAAATACAATTTATAAACAGCTGTCCCAATTCTTAGTTCAACCCAAATATCCAACCGATGTCAATAAAATAAAACTAAACCTTTAACACGACCCTTCCTCATCCATACACCTCTTAAAAAAAATGTTTTTGTAAATCTTCTTGAAGTGATTTAAGTTTGTACTTTGTTTTAACTCCACATCCAAACCATTCCACAAATTCACGACGTGACGCCCATACAGCAACACCAGGGGTTTACATACAATATACCAATACAACAAGAAAATTATGCAATAAACATTATATTAAAATATTACAAATTTAGAGTTTGCAAAGCCTTTCTATAGCATGAGGTGGACAGTGTTCTGCTTCCTTTCTAACAGCAGGTTTCACTTTTATCTCATTTTGGAAGGAATCTCCTCAGTTTCATACAGCATATTGTTTTATTATAATGAGTCAACATGTAAGTAAAGCTGCTGAATATTAGTTAGTTAAACTAAAGTTTGAATGTGACAGGAATTCATTTTGTTAAACAGCCTGCAGACATCCTGTGTGTTTCCAGTGTTTCCAGTTTATATCTGCTGCTGCTACTCCCCAGAAGACATGATTAGTGTGTGTGTGTGTGTGTGTGTGTGTGTGTGTGTGTGTGTGTGTGTGTGTGTGTGTGTGTGTGTGATCTTGTGAAACGAATTTGATGACTCGGTCTTAAGAGACAATTACCTCAGCATCTCTCTCTGTCTCTCTCTCTCTCTCTCTCTCTCTGTGTGCCTCTCTCTCTCTCTTTCTCTCTCTCTCTCACACACACACACACACACACACACACACACACACTGTAATGGATGCAGTTCAGATCCAGGTGAATGGAATATTTAGAGAGAGATGAACAGAAAGCTGTTTCTCTCTGTCAGTAATTGAATCCTGTTGTGTTTCTCCAGACTGAACCGCAGACCAGCTCCGGCTCCGCGTCACTCACACCGTCGCCACGGAAACCCACGACTGACTCCACCCAACAAAACCATACAGGGACTTCACTTCCCACCCCTGCCACGCCCCGCCCCCCCGGCGCCACGGCCAGCACCAAGCTCCGCCCCCCCGGTGCCACGCCCACACAGCCAGGTCAGCTAAGAATATAATATAGTTAAATAACAGAACATTTTAAACTTTTTTTTTTCCAAATTCTTGAGCTAGCTTCCTTCCTTCCTTCCTTCCTTCCTTCCTTCCTTCCTTCCTTCCTTCCTTCCTTCCATCCATCATTTTCCACCTGCAGTCCGATCCCTGGTGGTGTCCTTGGGAGACCCTGTAGAGCTGACGTTGCCCATGGATACGGTTGAACTTGAAGCTTCAGTCCATCCTGAACCCCAAACTGGTACTGAACACACACACACACACACACACACACACACACACACACACACACACACACACACACACACACACACACACACACAAGGCCTGGTTCAAAAAGTATTTGCAGATTCTTAGCATTTGTTTTAATCTACTTGCAGCACCAAGTGGGCGGGGTTTACAGTGTAGGACAATACACAGATAAAGTTTTGACAAGTCAAGATGAAAGTCAAGTCTACAATTTTCTAGACTTTTCAATGACTGACAACTGAGCTGCCACTATCTGAATGCTCCTGATGCAGTAAACCCCACCCATCTGGTACTCCAAAGAGATTAAAACAAACTATTTTTTTTAAACAAGTGAATTAAAAGTGCTGCATGTTAGATGTGTAGTGAGAGCATCATCTCCAACATGCTCTCATTGGTTTACAGTCATTAGACCAAGGTAGCAATATTAATGTGACAATGAAATACTGATGTTAAAAATAATACACATTGCTGCTTTAAACAAACCATGAACCAACCAACACAGTTTTTACTAACTTACATGCTTTAACATTTTAGTTCACATTGGGGCCACGGACCCCCATTTGATGAGATTTTGTCTCTTGGACCCAAATCTGAGAATATTTTTATTGTTAGATATGATTTTGTCCAGAATTCCATGACTATCTGTATTATATAGAGAGACAACAGTGAAAATATGAAAATAGTCATTCTTCTACATTCTCTAATTGCGGTAACGTATTGTAAATTAAATAATGGTGATGTTTAACAATTCATCAATTTGCTGGGGACCCGCTGAAACACCCTCAAGGACCCCTGGTGGTCCCCGGACCCCACGTTGAGAACCACTGATCTAGTTGATCTTAAAACTGTACAGATAATGTACAAAGCACAAAATAATTTACTTCCTAACTGTATTCAGAGGTTGTTTGAAATTAGAGAGAGCCAGTATGAATTTATGGGAATAGGTATGTTTAAAAAAACAAGGGTAAGGACAAATATAAAAAATAGATGTATATCTGTCAAAGGAATTTGCAAATTAAAAAAAACTGTTTAAAAATAAGGTGGTAAATAAATATAAAACTGAGGTATGATCATTATTGTGTATGAAACGTTTGGAACTTTTTGTTTTTGTTTATGTTTTTGCTTTTGTTTTTGCTTCTGTTTTGTTTTGTCTTAAAATGTAATGTAAAAAGGGAAGGCATAATAAGCTAAAGCTTCAGCCTACACCTTTTCCGTCAATTTTTTTTTGTTTTCAATTTCATTTAATGCCTTATTGTTATTTATTTCTGTGTACATACATTTTGGAAAATTGTTAAAAAGGCCCGAAATGAATTACTACTACTACTACTAAACTCACCTTTTGTTCCAGACTCGTCCTACAGGTATGAATGGCACCTGGTTGATTCCACTGACGGCCACAGGGAGGCGATAGAGGGCGAACACAGCAAGTCAGTCAGACTCAGCAGGGTGAGATGGGACACTGGGATGTTTCTGGGACAGGGAACACGTTAATTTGGGTAGAAAAGCTCAAAGCAGTCCATCAGGGATTATTATTCCTTACAATATAATTAGTACTGAAACGATTAGCCAATTAATCGATTAGTCGTTTTTTGGTCATTTATCAAGTAAAAATACCAAACATTTGCTGGTTGCAGCTTCACAGATGTTAAGATTTTCTCTGTTTCGTCTCATTATTAAATTAATCATTTGTGTTTTTTGGCTGCTGGTCAGACTGAGGAAGAAATCTGAAGAATCACTTTGGACTCTGAACTGTGATGGACATTTGTCATTATTGTTGACATTTTATAGACTAAATGATTAATTGATGAATCCAAAAATAATCAATACATTAATCAACAATGAAAATATGAGTCTCCTGGTAAATTCAGCATAGAGATGATCCAGTAAGCAGCAGTTAATTTCAATAAAATCAGCCCAAACTGCATTTTGGTGGAAGATGATTGTAGGAATAAGAGGCGAACCAATTCTAAAACTTTTAATTTTTTTTAAAAGTGTGCTGCTTGGTGTATTTAGAGTATGCCGAATTGAAGAGTGTTGGCTAATGATTTTGTAGAATGTGTGGAGACATGTTCTAACAGTTATATAGTTTTGCTGATAAGCAAGGCACCATAGAATTGCCAGATTTTTGAATGGAGTTTGGTGTGAAGTTCTCTCTAACCTAGCATGAATGCTAGGGTTTTATCTGCATATTAAACAATTAGGTGGCCCACTTAAGTCTACTCTAAGACCATTTCAAGGCAAATATCTTGAGTATAGAAAGAAAAAAAGAGAAAAAAAAGAAAGAAGAGAGAATAAATAAATAAATAATGAAAATATTTGTTAGTTGCAGCCCTAAATATAATAACTATGATTTCACCAGTGAATTTAATAGTTTTTCTCTAGGTGAAACCATCTAAATGTGAGTTTGTGTCCCTCCAGCTGTCTGCAGGCCGTCACCTGGTGCTGCTGTCTGTGTCGGGACAAGGTTCATATGGAGAAGGAGCGGTCAACATCACAGTGAAGGAAGGTACGGTGAGCTTCAGCTGGACCCGAGCCTGGTCTGTTTCACCTGTTTGTCTTTTCTTTTTTTTCCCCCTTATTTTCTCATTTCTTTTGTTTTCTTTTTCTATTTTTCTTCTGTTTTTTTCCTTTCCTCATACTTTCTTCTCTTTTTCTTTTATCCTGATTTATTCTGTTCTGTTTCATTTTTTTCTGTTCCTTTCTTTTCTTGTGTTCTTTTTCTCTTCTTTCTTTTTTCTATTTTTCCTCTTTTCTCATTTCTTTTTGTCATTCTTTTGTGTTTCTATTTTGTTTTCTGCCTTCTAATCCTTTCTTTGCTTCTGTTCTGTTGCTTTTCTTTCCTTTACTCTCCTGTTTTCCTTTCCTTTCGCTTCCTTGTTTCCTCTTTCTTTTTTAATCTTCTCTCTCTCTCTCTCCTCTCCCCCAGCAGTGAGCTCGCTGCCCTCCTTGCCCCCCCGCCCCCCCCAGGCGGTGTTGTTTCCGGCGGTCCAGGTCGTGACCCCCCCGGGCCGCCAGGCGCTCATCAACGCCAGCCGTACGTATCGCAGCCGAGCCTCGACACCCAGAGGTGCACCAGGAATCTGTCTCAATACGGATCAGTAGAAGCTCTTTCTACTGTTGACCTCATTCTGAATGAGAGAGTCAGATGAAATACTAAAATGGTTAGGTTTTAGTTTATTTGTGCAAATGATAAAAAATGATAGAAAAAGAGAAAAGAAAAGAAATACTGTTTGGGTGACAGAAAAACCTCACAAAGCAACAAAACACATAAATTAAGTAAGAGTGTGGTACACAGAAGAAGCCGGGTTCTTCATGGGTTCTTTGTTGGGTTAGTGGGTCTATATAGAACCATAAAGACTCAAAGAAAACACAACTGGTAAATCAGAATAAAGACCCCAGTGTAAAAAGTTGTTTTAATACTGCTGGTTTTGGACATTTCCACATTGTAAAAGGGTTCTTGAAGTCACCAAGAAGGTTCTACTATAGAGAGCCTAAGTCTCTCCCCTTCCTCTGTCCCCCATGGGACCTTATTTCGGAAAAAATATGTCCGGTAGTCAATGGCGAGAGACAAATAATTGTTTGATCCCATTTGAATTGTGCCATGAATTACACATATGATGTTTTGTCAATTTAAAAGATAATTTTGCAAGTCAAGAAAGTGTCAGTTTGTGGTAAAACAGTAAAGTAACGTTTAGTTTAGTGTTTCAGGCTCAGTGAACTACATCTCTGTCTCACCGACACCAACATGGAAGGAAACATAGGAAACACACAGCATGGCGTTAACGTTAGCCCCCACTGTGCTAAAACTATCCTAAAGCTGTTTAAATCTGTTCTTACTGTCCACCTTCCAGGTTGTGTATAATACTCCTGCTGTCTGAGAGGGACTGAGCTTCAGGCTCTGGGCAGCTTGTGGAGAGAGAAAGTTATGATGTCACTTACACCACTTTTGGGTGTGTAGTCTTTCTAATTTCTTATACTTCAACAGTTTTACGACAAACTGCGACTTTCTTGACTTGCAAAATTATCTTTTAAATTGACAAAACATCATATGTGTAATTCATGGCACAATTCAAATGGGATCAAACAATTATTTGTCTCTCGCCATTGACTACCGGACATATTTTTCCAAAATAAGGTCCCATGGTGGTCCACCGGAAGAGGAGGGACTTACGCTCTCTATGGGACGAACCTACAGAACCGTTTTTGTGGAGTGTAAATCTGTGAAAAGTGTGACTGCACTGTGTTTCCCTGCAGAGAGCAGAGCTGCCGGGGCTTCAGTCGGCTGGGAGCAGCTGAGCGGACCGCCGCTGAACCTGAGAGACTCGACTGACCGCTGGATCCTGAACCTGACCGACCTGAGCACCGGAGAATACACCTTCAGGTACAGTACTCACCTGCTATGGCCTAGTTACATTACCCATTGTCAAGGGTGGAAGTAACTAATTACATTTACCCACGTTACTGTAATTGAGTAGCAGTATTGTACTTAACTACATTTTAAATCCCATCCATTACAGAGGCTCAATAGCTGACATTGACCAGCATTGATCGATATTGATATTATTGATATTATACTTTATGTATAATTCCTAACAAAAAAGGCAGCGTTAGCACATTAATAGCTAGCTAGAAGTCTGAGCCAGAGGTGAGAAAGCAAAATCTAAAAATTCCAAACCTTTTTAAAGCAGGTTTTTTCTTCAAGATCAGGATGAGTCAGGTGCTTCTGATTTAGTAAAGGCTCAAAAAGGGCACATGGGGTTTGGCTGGGCATTAAGAGCTTCCACAAACATTTGGGGCAGCTAGCCTGCGCTGGGTCAAACCCACATCCATGTGCCAATCCTGCTGGGTCCAGTGTGAGCTGCTTGACTGAACGACAGGATGTTTTTCCCGCCCGGGCCACACTGGGACAATGTGGGCGTGTTTGCTGGGTATTGTTGCTGTTTTGGCATTTTTAACCTTCAACATGAGGTCACCTGCCAACAAGTTTTTGACCCTCTGTCTGGGTATCTAGGTCTTCCCTTCTGTTTTCTGCCTCTGCCTGTCTTTCTGTCTTTTTATAGAGAGCTTTCACATGATGCAACACAAACTCCAGCGGACATATTGGAGGTCCTCAGCTGTTTGGAAACAATGGCTATATGAGCAGCTGATTGCGTTTGTTAATGTGCAACTCAACAGAATTGTACAGACGGTTAATTTCTGTCTGTTTCTGACTGAACTGATCATTTCATCACGGATCCATCTGATTGATTTAGTGTTTAGATCATGTCAGCTTGTTAGCTAGCTAACCATAGTATCTGGTCAGCTAACCATCACTGTCTTGTTGTTAACACATCTGATTAGCACACTAGCTAACGTAGCTAGTAGCAGCTAGCGTTAGCATGTTCACATTAACATCAGTGTGTTTGCTGGCTAGTTAGCTAGCTAACAGTTTGTTCAGGTTAACTGAGCTGACTCTTCTCAAGGTACAACTCTTCATGTTTTGGAGTAGAGACTAGGGCTAAAGACAAGACAGTTTACTGTGTCACAGTAACCTACATTTGGAAACAAATCCACCTTATCACACTATTCACTTTTACTGAGAACGTTACTGAATGGATCTACAGCCACACCACAACAAGCTGACTCAGCTGCTCTCTGCTTCTAGCTGCTTGCTACAGATTTACACTTTATTAACTAACACACAGTTCTACAGTGTTCCTCCAGTGGAGATTTGTGACAGAACTGCAGAGCCTCTATCCTGAGGCGGGTCAGGTCGTCCCAGGACAGACACTGTTCTAGTTACAGTGTAAGAAGTCAGTTCTGTCTGTTAGATTTTAACCAGCAGAGTCAAAGCAGTGTGACCGTCCTGTCAGAGGTTTCCTGTGTCTCATCACACTTGGATTACTGATCCTGGTCTGCAGTCTAGATCAGACCTGTTCCTGCTGGAAGACTTATAGCAGCATCAGTCCATTTGTATTTTACTTTTTTCTTCTTTAATTATTGTTCATGTTTCATACATTTATTACTTACATTTTTATTTATTTTGTAAAGCGCTTTGTAACTCTGTGGTGATAAATGCACTGTAAATAAAGGCTATATTATTATTATTATTATCTATCCAGACTTAACACTGACTGATTCTAATCTATTGTATTCTATTCTATTCAGACTAACAGTGATTGATTCTCTTCTCTTCTTTTCTACTCTACTCTGTTCTGTTCTACTCAGACTAACAGTGATTGATTCTCTTCTACTCTACTCTTCTCTACTCTACTCTGTTCTGTTCTACTCAGACTAACAGTGATTGATTCTCTTCTCTTCTTTTCTACTCTACTCTGTTCTGTTCTGCTCAGACTAACAGTGATTGATTCTCTTCTACTCTACTCTTCTCTACTCTGTTCTGTTCTACTCAGACTAACAGTGATTGATTCTCTTCTCTTCTTTTCTACTCTACTCTGTTCTGTTCTGCTCAGACTAACAGTGATTGATTCTCTTCTACTCTACTCTTCTCTACTCTGTTCTGTTCTACTCAGACTAACAGTGATTGATTCTCTTCTCTTCTTTTCTACTCTACTCTGTTCTGTTCTGCTCAGACTAACAGTGATTGATTCTCTTCTACTCTACTCTTCTCTACTCTACTCTGTTCTGTTCTACTCAGACTAACAGTGATTGATTCTCTTCTCTTCTACTCTGTTCTGTTCTGTTCTGTTCTGTTCTCAGACTGACAGTGAGTGCTGCTGGCCGGTCAGACTCCACCACAGCCACAGTGAAGGTCCTGCAGGCTGAGGTCAGCGCCCCCCCCTCCCCCCAGCAGAACCGGACCGTGACCTCTGACCCCGCCGTCACCCCTCCTCTCACCTCGACCCCCCCGCCCCCACCCCCCCCCTCTGCCACCACTGCTGCCAAGTCAGGTAAATACACACTAAAAATCTATATTTTATTTAATTATGTGTATGGAACCTGCTCTGGTCAAGATAAGAGAATATTATATTTAGATTACATTTCAGAAATTACATTACTTTCTTTCTGTCATTAGATTACTTGTTGATTACATTTAGATTACATTTCAGTGATTAGATCATCAGAGAAAAATAGAATAGAAAGAAGAATGGAGCAGATGTAGGGCATTAAACCAAACACAACCAACAACTCCAACACTAGAACATTAAAAGTAGAAATATATGAATGAAAAGTATTAAAATGTATAGATAACAGCAGTATTTATATATTTATATCTTTATTTATTCATCCAGTCAGTTGCTTTTTAGCCAACATAGCCTCTTGTGTTCTTATGTGTTGTATTTTGTAATGTATTTTGTCAACTTTGTGTCTTGGCTGCTATGATGAGTCAATTTCCCTTCTGGGATCAATAAAGTTTTCTATCTATCTATCTATCTATCTATCTATCTATCTATCTATCTATCTATCTAGAACATACTGCGACAAAGGCAAAATGATGAAAAATGTGAATTATATGCAATATATCTTACGTATATATGAAATAAATCTAACTTTCCTTTCCTTTCCTTTCCCTCCTCCCCCCCTCCTCCCCCCTCCATATCAGAGGTCGGGGGGGCAAACCGCGGTCCGGTGGCCGTGGTGGGTCCTGACAGGAAGTTGATTCTCCCGGTGAGCGGCGTGTCGCTCGACGGCAGCGGCAGCACCGACGACCGCGCCGTCGTCAGATACCGCTGGGACGCCGCCAGGTAGGAGGGGCGTCCCAAAACAAACAGCCCCTTCCCCCCCCCCTCCCTTATTAAGACAGGTGTATTTAATATCTACTCTGTAATAGTATTCACCTCTTCGGACTTTTGTAACGTATCATGGTAAAATGTATTTTGTATAGTATAGTACCCTCTTTCTTCAATCTAATATATAATTTTCTACTTTTTTCCTGTTATTTTTGATATATTACTTTGCACTCTATCTTATGGAAATGTATGCATTCTAGATCCTCTGTAGTATTAGAGATGAAATAGCCAGACTATGTATTTTGTACTCTAACATTAATTGTATCTCATTATCTTATGGAAATGGAAATGTTTTATTTATATCTAATTTTGTATGGTAGAATTATATTTGCTATTGCCTATTATTGTTGACTTTTCGAAGTGCATTTGCATTGGGGAATGTGAACCTGTTGGATTCTCCTCTAATCGGCACCTGATTTTTTAAAGACACACCTGATGGCAATCAAGCACAGAGCGAATCTGATGAAGCAACATGCGAAACGCGTTGTTCGCTCCTTTTTGTTTTTAATGTAATCTGTTAGTGTCAATCCTAGTATCCTGGTGTGCGCTGGAATATAGATTTTTTGGTTTACTGTAGAAAAGCTGTTGTCATCAGGGTTAGGGTCAGGTTAGGTAGCTAGACCAACCAGACTCCTCCGCACCAGAGGGAAGAGCCTCACTGTAGCTCTCTGCTTCTCTGTGATTTTTGCCGTCGTGTTTTTCCAGCGGTCCCCCGGGATTAAAGATGGAGGGCGCGGACCAGGCGGTAGCCACGGCGACAGGCCTTCGGGCGGGGCGCTACATCTTCAGGCTGACCGTCGCCGACCAAGAGGGAGCGACAGACAGCGCCTCGCTGACCGTCCGGGTCCAGGAGGGTGAGGGAGACTGTCTTGGTTTTGTGAAGTTAACCAGGCAGATCCGATAAGAGAAAATGTTCACTTCCAAAATTACATTGAATAACTCTACAACACAGAGGATCCATGTTTTGTTTTTTTGGGGGGATGGGGGGGTTGGGTGGGGTGCAACTGTTAAAGAACTATAAACAAAAGGACAATCCAGACACTCCAAATATAAAAATATAACCACGTTAAAAACCACTTCAAAAATGTTTTAAAACGTTTTTTAAAGCCCTGAAGAAGACCTACAGTGGTCGAAACATGTTGGCTTTTTTAATGATTTAGCCGCTACAATAAAGGCTTTTTAAATATTTTCTTCCTCGAGGTTATATTTTTATATTTGGAGTGCCTGGATTGTCCTTTTGTTTGTAACACTCTTTTTTTCCCCGTTTTCCAAGAGCTCCCGACACATTTTTGATCCCAGTTTGACAATATAGAGCAACCAGTCATTTCCTTTCTTCTGTTAAAGAACGATATTGGTTGGTGGAAGATGAACATTTAATTATTATCATATTTAATTATTTTCGATTAAAAACAAAAAACAAAACATCGCAGCACTTTACAGTGACTCTTGAACAGTTGAGGGTTTTCCTCCGTTTGGTCTTGAGCTGCTCTGACATCAGTGTAAATCTTCAGTCCCACTCGGCTGTGGTCTCAGTCTGTGGTCTGGTCTCCTGTCCTGCAGCCAGAAGTCTTCCTCCGGTCGCTCACGCCAGCGGCAGCCACAGCCTCACGCTGCCCAACAACTCCCTGGTCCTCCGCGGCTCGGTGACTGACGGCGACCGGGCCGAGGTTCACTACACCTGGGTCCGAGACAGCCAGAGCCCCGCTGCCGGGGTCAGTCCAGACCTCCTGTTAGATCAGATTAGGTTAGATTAGACTAGATTATATTAGATAAAATCAGATCAGATCAGATCAGACTGGACTAGACTAGACTAGACTAGACTAGACTAGATTAGATTAGATTACATCAGACTAGACTAGACTAGACTAGACCAAATTAAATTAGATTAGACTAGAGTAGATTAGATTAGATTAGATCAAACTAGATTAGATCAGATCAGACTAGACTAGACTAGACTAGACTAGACTAGACTAGACTAGATTAGATTAGATTAGATTAGATTAGATTACATCAGACTAGACTAGACTAGACTAGACCAAATTAAATTAGATTAGACTAGAGTAGATTAGATTAGATTAGATCAAACTAGATCAGATCAGATCAGACTAGACTAGACTAGGTGAGGTTACATTTGATTTGATTAGGTTAGATTACATTTGATTTGATTTGATCAGATTCAATTTGATCAGATTAGATTACATTGTATTAGATTAGATTACATTAGATTAGATTGGATTAGACAAAATTAGATTGGATTCGATTTGGTTATATTGATTAGATTCAATTTGTTTAGATTACATTAGATTAGATTGGATTAGATTAAATTAGATTACATTACATTACATTAGATTAGATCAGATCGTTTTAGATTACATTACATTACATTACATTACATTACATTAGATTAGGTTAGTTTAGATTAGATCATATCATATTAGATTAGATTAGATTGGATTAAATTAGATTCTGTACAGTAAAATATATACATATATACATATATTTGCAGCATACAGAATATACAGTTGAACATACTGAGACAAAGAGAATGTGATAGAGACATGTGCAGATAGATTCATGAAGACGTTTTTTATTTAATCTTTAATCCTTACTGCTCACAAAATCTTGTTCCCTCAGAATTAAATTGAGAATATTTTTACTCCCCAAACAATACAGTTCTACAATGCACATCTGCATGGTGATAATAAACACTGTTTCCAGGATGTGCTGTATGGCTCAGAGACCCAGGCCTCCCTGTACCTGGCTAACCTGGTGGAGGGAACCTACCTGTTCCAGCTGAGGGTGACGGACGCCCAGGGGCGCAGCAGCTCCGCCACCGCCACCGTGGAGGTCCGGCCAGGTAGGATGGGCAACAGACACTGTGGGCGGAGGGAATCCTTTAGCTTCTTTCAAATATAAACCCGTCTGGATGGAGCAGAAAGGCTGAAAGAGACTCATCAGACCAGATTAGTCCTTACAGCAGGTCATGAGTCTCTATGTATCGGCCTCAGATTCAAACAGCGGCTCTGCTATAAATACCAGCTTTGTGGAGCTCCGTACAGGTTTTATTGAGACTGTGTCACTGAACCGTAAGCCTTTCCCTGTAACACCGTGTCCACAGTATAAATTTATGTTGCACAATGCGCACATGCACAGCGCCACACGACACTACAGTGGAGGGTTTCCTATCCACAGCTCTGCTCATGACAGCCAGGGGAACAAATGAAACATCACACTTCAAGTTGCTAACAATATTGAATTGCAACAATGGACTTTGTAATTTAATATACATTATTAAACTGCACTAGATTACAAGATTGTGGTGTGTATTTTCTGTCTTTAATGCAAAATAAACTATCTGATGTTACACTGCAGGGTGCTAGAACATTAACGTTATCTCATTAAGGAGGACCCTTGCTTTAAATATTTTTATGTAAATATTACAATGCTAATGCATGAGAGTTTCAGTTAAATACACACAGACACACACATGCACACACGTTTCAGTTCAATAAAGCAATATTTTTCTTCAAAGCAAAATACTTATTTGTTTGTTTTTTCGATGGGCCGTAGTACGTTTAATTAAAAGGGGGAAAAATGAATACCGTGAAATACCGTATACCGCGGTATTTTGGTAGATATCGTACCGTACTGTGAACTTTCATACCGTAACCTCCCTAGTTTTGTTGTTTAGTAAGTATCCTGTGGTGCCCCTGCAGAGCCGGGCGGGGGGGAGGAGGTGGAGCTGGAGATGCTGGTGTCGGTGTCCCAGGTCAGTCTGGCTCAGAGAGACACGGTGGTCCGACAGCTGGCCGCCCTGCTGCACGTCCTGGACAACGACATCCAGCTCCGAGCGCTGCAGGGACACTCCCACCTCAGGTACAACTACTGACCGACTGACTGACCGACTGACTGACTGACCGACTGACTGACTGACTGACTGACTGACTGACTGACTGACTGACTGACTGACTGACTGTCTGGTTTACTGACAGTGTTATTTGACAGATTATCAGGTTGTGCAGTGGATGAGTAAATGTGCATCGCTGGCTGTTCACATTATCATGGTATACAGACAGAACATATAAACAGAAATGTATCCGGAAATGCAAACATGCATTATAAGATATTCACATTATGAATTTACAGATAGAGTCATTGACAATGATAGACATTTAACCAAGATATTATTTATTATCACAAGCAAGAAGGCAATAACAAGAAATTGGTATAAGACTGAACCTCCTACTATAGAACAATGGTTAGAAATTATCTCTTATATTTTCTAACCATTGTTCTATAGTTTATACTATGGAGATTTATACTATGGAGAAAATGACCTATCGGCTTAGAGTGAGAGAAAATGTTTTTGTTAGTAAATGGAAGAAATGGATGATTTATGACTCAGTGGAAACTGCTTATGGACTAACTGATATATACATTTCAAGATACTGGATTTGTATACGCCCTTCTTTGATAATGGACACTTGTAAACCATGGCTGTTTTGGTTTTGTTTATTTTGTTTGCTTCTGTTTCCTTTTTCTATCTTTCTGGTTGTAAAAAAAAGTCAGCAGTCAACATGCACAATATTTTGGGTTCTATGCAGAAACAAAAACTCAATAAATATCAAAGTTTAAAAAAAAAAGAATTTACAGATAGAGGCTGCACATGTACAGAAATATGTCCAGAATCTGCACATATGTATCGCTTGCTGCTCACATTCATGTGGTGGAAGAACATATGAACAGAAATGTATCCAGACATCCAAACATGCATTATAAGCTACTGACATTATTGGTTACAGATAGAGGTGACATATTATTCAAGACATGCAAATGTGCATCGTCAGTTGTTCTCATTGTCAGCTCATATTTTCAGATAGAAGCAGCGTACATAGAGACGGTGAGGACATTTTGCTGGTTTAAGGAGCTATGTTAGGGTTAGGACTTGGGTTTAGGGTTAAGATTAGAATTCAGACTAGGTTTAGGTTAACGCAACAGTAAGGTTAAGCATGTAGTGGTGAGCTAGGGTTAGGAGTTGAAGAATGAAGGTAGTCAGTGAAGTATAGTAATACAAACGTGTGTGTGTGTGTGTGTGTGTGTGTGCAGCACGGTGTTGCGGTTCTCGGTGCGCGGGCCTGACGGGCCGCTCTCTGGATCCAGGCTGGTCAGGCTTCTGAGGAACCAGCTGCTCAGAGAGAAGACCGACTACCTGCTGTTCAGAGTGCTGAGGGTCGACACCGTCTGTGAGTAACACCAAGCCACCGAGACGAGACAAAGAGAAAACTGAGGCCAGTTCAAGGCCAAAATAGGCAAACAGTGTCCATGTCTTTCCAAATGTAAAAATAATGAAGCTTCTTAAGGATGAAGAGTGTTGCAGTACAGATAGAGTTTAGTACAGTTAAGTACAGACAGATCATCTGTACTAAACCCTTCAACATCCAACTAATCAGTGTATAGAAGTTTGACAACCATTACACTATATACGGGTGCAGTCCATTAACTTGTGCGTAGTGCTGGTGACAAGAGAAAACAAAGGTGGACCAGGTGGAGAGAAACATATCTTTGAAAAGGATCAGACAAAGTTAGCAGGTGGGAAACACTCAGTCAGTCAACATCCAGCAGACCAAGACAAGTTAAAACTGTTTTTGACTTTTAGCAGGAACATTTCTGTGTGGATCCACAGTCATGACCTGTATCTTTCTCAGATTGTTGTAATACAGTTTTCAGCTGTTATTATTGAACAGCCAGCAGGATACGCTAATTGTCCAATGAGTCCTCCAAGACGATGTTAGGAGACAATTAGGAGACAATGGTTTCTAGGAGACAATTAGGAGATAGTGGTTTCTAGGAGACAATTAGGAGATAGTGGTTTCTAGGAGACAATTAGGAGATAGTGGTTTCTAGGAGACAATTAGGAGACAGTGGTTTCTAGGAGACAATTAGGAGACAATGGTTTCTAGGAGACAATTAGGAGATAGTGGTTTCTAGGAGACAATTAGGAGATAGTGGTTTCTAGGAGACAATTAGGAGACAGTGGTTGCTAGGAGATTTTTGACACAACTGCAAACCCTGTTAGTCCATCACATGATGTTTTCGTCCTGTATGTCTTCAGTGTGTTTGCTCCGCTGTTCGGGGCGTGGCCAGTGTGATCCAATCACCAAGGAGTGTGTCTGCGACCCCTTCTGGACGGAGAACCTGATTCGCCGTTTCCTTGGCGACGGAGAGAGCAACTGTGGTAAAGTGTTTTTTCCTTTTTACAGCTTAAATGGATTCATTGATGTTTTGAGAGGAATCCTGTGGAAAACGCAAACTGATAATTCCCAAGTCTTCAAATACCACATATTGTAATATTTGTGATTTTACATTTTGCATAATTTGGCTTTCTCCCTCATAACCCCCTCCTTGTATCTCTCTGGAATAAAAATGTTTTTTAGAATATCCTTCCATCCCCAAACAGGTTGAACTCGTTCAGTCAATATTTCAAACAGCACAGATGATTCTCTCCTCAAAAACAAGTTCTAGAGATGACTCGTTACTTTAACAGTGACCCATAATGTTTCTCTACTTTTACATATAGTAAGCAGTGATTTTGAGACAGTTGGCGTAAGTTTTATCAGATGATGCTGCTCTCCTCCTCCTCCTCCTCCTCCTCCTCCTCCTCAGAGTGGAGGGTGCTGTACGTCATCCTGTCCAGCTTCATGCTCATCGTCTTCATCCTGTCTGTCAGCTGGACGCTCATCTGTTGCTGCAAGAGGTGAACGCTCATTTACTGCTGCTAAACTGATCCCAGACAAGCAGGACTTTTCATAAATTACTAGTGTTGTAACTGTACTGATAAACAAGCAGGACTTTTCTTACATTTACTGCTGCTAAACAGTCATCCAGTAAACAGGATGAGGAATTTTTGATATTTTGTTTTCTTGCGTTATGTTTCAATGAGTGTGTTTACATGTACAGAGCTGACAGTTCATATTTCATTTAAAGAAAGTTATTTACAGTGGATATATTTTCTTTTCTGTCTTTTTTGGGCCAGATGTGTGAAGTTGGTAAAGACATATCTAATCAGATTTACTGCTGTTATCAAAGTAAAAGCTGGTTACTGTTACATGTGTGTAACTCAAAAACAAAATACTTGGCTATCCCAAATAACAGCAGAGTGTTAATGTGCACGTGAACGCTGTGTTGCCTGTTCAGGAGGAGACGGACCAAGGTGAGGAAGAAAACCAAATACACCATCCTGGACAACATGGATGACCAGGAGCGAGTGGAGCTCAGGCCCAAATACAGTGAGTCACATGAGCCAAAACTCTGGACTGTGCTTGAAAGTTAAATTTGATTAGATGCAACTTTTTTGGTCTCTGTGGGGAAAAGTGGGTCGTGTAGAATACACAGAGAAACAGAATATAAATAAATAAGAATAGAGCAAACAGAGTCGTATCAAATAACACAACCAACACACTAGAATTAAATAGTATAAATATATAATAATAAGAATAAACTTTATTTATATAGCACTTTTTAAAACCGAGTTACAAAGTGCTTTACAACAAGACAAATAGAGTTCAAAAAGTGAATAAAACATCATGTAAGATAAAGAACACCATCTGAAAGAAGGAATACAATGAAATGAAAAATAATAAAAATAAATAAAATTAATTAAAATAAGTTCAAATAAACACTTAGAGAAGGCCTTTACATAAAAGTAGGTTTTAAGAAGTGACTTAATTTCCCCAAGGGGATCAATAAAGTACTATCTTATCTTATCTTATCTTAAAAATTGATACCGAATGAACGAAGAGCAGGACAATGTGTGACCTCCAGCCAGTCTGCAGGATGTGCAGATGAACAGTTTCCTCTCTGCAGGTATCAAACACCGCAGCACGGAGCACAACTCCAGCCTGATGATGTCCGAGTCGGAGCTGGACAGCGACCAGGACACCATCTTCAGCCGGGACCGGCCCGTCCGCAGCCGGAACCGGGCCAACGCCCAGGCCGCCCGCAACGGAAACGCCTTCGGGTGACAGGGAGGAGGGAGGAGGGAGGAGGGTGGGAAGGACTGTGGAGAGACCAGCTGCAGGGAGTTAAAGCTGCACTAGGCAACTTTGCACTTTGGCGGGTCCTAGTGGCAGCGAGAGATAACTGAACTTTTGAAAGTTTGAAGTACTTCATTACCCAGAAATCCTGTGTGGTGAGGTCAGTAAACTAAATGTCTTCTTGGAGGACGGAGCGCTCGCTCACTGCTTTTCAGGAGACACTTTGGGATTTCTCTCCTCAGTTTGGATCGGTCTCTTCCTGTGTGGAGAAGATTTCCCACCAGTGAGCAAAATGGCAGCAGAATTTAATTTGGACAAACAGGGAGAATCTGCAGCGGCTCAGTCAGTGGGGATGGGACGCTCTCTGTGATTCAGGCTGACAAGATGTAGTTTTACCAATCTGGGAACCCATCGTCTATTGGTCTGACGACAATTAGACTCTGGGGGCGACGGCCAATGTTTCAGGGTTTCCGGTGTAGCCAGCGGACATCCGGGCCAAGACTTCGAGAGTCCAGCCAAGAGTCCGATTAGCAACTTGAGACGCGAGAATGGAGTCGGAGTTGAGAGACGACGTCTCATATGCAGATATCTGTTTATAGAGATTAGCCCAAATGTTGTCCGGACCTAAAACACCTACAAAAAGTATCGATGTTTGTGTTTTGTGTGGAGAAACGTTCGACTCTCGTGTCTCAAGTTGCTAATCGGACTGTAAACAATGACCGGAGCACGGAAGAGGAAGTCTTGGCCCGGATGTCCGCTGGCTGCACCGGAAACCCCCAAATATTGGCCGTCGCCCCCAGAGTCTAATCGTCGTCAGACCGATAGACGATGGGTTCAGAGATTGTAGTTTTACATGCAAGTCTTGCCTGGTGCCGTTTTAACCAGCAGAGTGAAACCAAGAAAAACAGATTTGAAGGATTTTTTTTTGCTGCCCAGCCGCATGAAGAAGATCTTTGAAAATAAAATGTGATTTGACTTGAAGAGTTTCTTCTTCTTCTACTTCCTCTCATCCTCCTCTGAACGCTGCCTGACAAACACGACCGAACGGGTGTGCAGATACACAGAGAAGACTGCTGGCAGGATGAAGACAGACTTTGGCCTCCAATATGGATCTGATCAGAGAGACTGATGAATGTAAATAAAATACTCTTGTACGAACCGCTCAGATTTATCAAGATTTATCGCAGCAGGAGTTTTGAAACATGCTTCACTTTCAGAGCTGTCATCAGGAAAAAGCAGAAAGGTTTCAGCCTAAGATCTTTAATCAGCACCGGTCCAGATGGGCGTTGGTAGTTTTAACTGGGTTTAATTTTCCTGAACCATTCACAGGTTTGTTTGTTTTATTTTTGACACTACAGGATTTGTACTTGAGACTTGTCATTGCATCAACTGCATCAGATCAGCACACACTAACACACACCCAGCTGCAGCAGAGCTTACACTAGGTGGTAATTGGCTGTTATTTCAGCTATGACATAATTAGTTTGCAGCTATAGAGTGAAAAATGAACACATTTTAATGTAAAGCAGCACAGAGAGCAGCTATTGTGTGAAGAATTTCTAACCCATATCATGTTGAAAGTCTGAAACCTCGTTACACTACAGATCATTTTACACACCTGTCATATGCATACTGTTTAGAATTATTATTTATTTATTTCTGGGCTGTAAAACATTAGTTCATATGGGTAATATTTGTGAACGCTGAAGTGAAACAGGCCTGTATTTTCAATTACACTGCATTATGAAAACTGAAAAAGGCATACTTTCCAACAGTCAAACCCTCCAGGACTCTATGAGAAAACAAAATATTGCATCACCAAATAAAGTCTGGCCTGGGGCTTTGAAGAAGTAGCTTCTGTTTACATATTTCTGTGCAAATTTGCTGCTCGTTCCTGTCAGTCCACCTTTCAGCGGCTGGATGGTTGACAGCGTTTATACTTTTGGTAACGAGAAAGAGTTGGATCGGTTTCAAAACAAATGTAACTTTTTAACCCATCTCGCCTCTGACATGGTGGCTCTCAATTAAGTTTTCCCAGTCGCTCTTTGTACCATGAAGATATAAATGTCTGCCAAACTAGGTTCTGGTGAATGACTTTACCTGCAGAGAACAGAAAGGCTTGTGAGCTACAGAGGAGAGAAAGCAAAATGTCGACTCTTAAGCGAACGAATAGAAAATGGTTACACGGGTACGCAGCTCTAGTCTTATTACCACAGAAGTTGCAGATTTGGGCCAAAAATTAAGTTTCTTTTTTAAGTTTTCTTTTCATTAGGTTGGAAATGTCACCCATTTTGTTTGTTTTGTATTTTACAAATCAATGACATTTGCAAGGATGGTGTAATAAAGTATTAAAATGAATGTGAGGGAAATTAAAAAAGCGGCAGACGGGAGTTCAGCGTCTGGAGCGACAAACAGCAGAAACCTACAGTATCTCAAACCGGTTCAGACAGGCTGCTGCTTTATTTTCCTGCATCTGCTGTTCAACAAATCACAACCCAGCTTCATCAATTCAGACCACAGCCGGTGTGAAGTTACTCGAAGCTGAAATAGTCGTTTCAAAGAGCAAACAGCCCAACAGTACAAGCAAGCCTGTGGGAAAGCCAGTTAATATTTGTTAATATAAAAGCCAGTTAATAAAAGTTAATATTTGAAAGCTGTGTGGATCTTACCTTTGATACTTTCATTAGCGCTGAGGAGGCACAATGTCCGTCAGACCGCTGAACACATGAACAACAGGTTTAACCCCGAGTTCACTGGGACAAACAGTTAGTTAGTTGCCATTAAAGGTCCACATGGTGTAAAGCAGGACTCCCCTTGCCTCTGTGATGATAAAGGAGTTGGATGGTCTATCTAAACATGGTGAAAGTATCAAAACTAAATCCACACAATCCATATTAGTGCAGCGAGCCTCTAAACGAGCCGTTTGGACTTCCGTAACTTTGTGGCGTCACAAAGGTTCGCTCATTATCATTTTTGTAAGAAATAATAGACTAACAAAGTGTTTTTTTCAAAGCGGTTGAGCGGTTGTCATTGTTTATTACCGGAGAGTTTTCCCTACCTGTAGCCGCCGGGCCGCGGCGTCTCACGTTTCACTCTGGAAACGGTTAGCCGATCGGAACAGAGGGGGTCGTTAATATTAATGAGCCTTAAAGACATGGAGACAGAAACAGTCTGTTCTTGGTAAGGCTCAGAGAGATGCTGGAAAATGAACGTGGAGAAATGGATTGAGAGTGTTTTTGGTTCATGACGCCACACACACAGCTTTGAATGGACAGAAAGACACAAAATAAAACTGTGGACAGTGGAGGATATGGGAGCTTTAAATAAAACTCCAATCATCACTTGGTACTAATCACAACATGAAACAACATGTAATATCACAATTGTCTTTTTAATTCTCTTTAGTTTTCCATTAATATTTACAGGAGTTAGAAATACATGTTTGTGCTTCAAGATTTTTTTTTACATTAACAATGACTATATTGCTATATAGCAATTAAGAACAATTACACTGCATATGAAACACTATTCTGCGATAGTAGGAGATCAGTTCTGTCAATGTTGTTGTAATTCCTATTGGTCACCAGTAGAGGGCCAGGTTATTAACTGCCTCTTTAAAATCACACAAAGTAGTTAAAACTGACTGTAGGGACAAAAAACATTCACTTGGCACTTAAGGGACGACGTTGGCAAATAACATTTTCTGGTTTCACACAACAACAGACTTCTAACATCAGAGGCTCAGAATCAGGTTCCTGTGGTTTCTCTTCCCAGTCTGAAACTAGACCAGCTGGATCTACAGCAACATGAATCTACACAGCAGCTTGGTCTTTCTAAAACTATATAATTATATAGATATATTACAATAATGCTCAATATGTTTTATGGTCATTATTATTATCATCATCCCATACAGAAACATAATATACTGACATTTATGTTAAAAAAATATTATGTGCATGCATATGTGTTCAAGCCTATTCCAAAAACTGTATTAACGTTCAATTTTTGCCATGAATTCAACATGTTTTGCATGTATTAAGGAATATATTTACATGTTTTACTAATACTGTACTGTTACAAATCTTAGCAAAACTTGTAATAATATATACTTTTAATATAGTATTATACTTGCCAAAAGTATTTTTAAAAATAGCCAAAACTTAACACTCAAATTTATTTTTGGAACTGATTAGAACATATATACATATATGTGCGTTGTGGAAGGTCAGTATACTGTATTTCTGTATGAGATGTTACAAAAATATTTTAATCAAACTGCAGTCACATTTTGAAATGATAAATAGGCCGGCTCCTGTATCGTTACAGGATGTCAGGTAGTTTTAAGAAAAATCCAGCTAAAATGAATCTTGTTTTGTGCGTTTTATCTTCAGCACAGTAGCTGAGCTCTGTGCTTTCGTCTCCACTAAATCCAAGGTGTAATCTTTATTTTACGCTACAATGTATTCGCCACCGGAGAATTTGTTTTGTTGTTTTCCATAGAAAGTTGGTCTTGGCATTCAGAAAATAAACTAAACAAACTAAATTATTTAGTTTGAATTTTAATTATTGCATCAAAAAAGTGAATTTTGTTTTTTCTGATGTAAAATGAGTCTCCTGTAAGGTTAAATAAATAAAAAGTCTAGGTTCTGTCTGCTCACACAATATTCAGACCAACAGCTCAGAGAAACAAAATGAATCACTGCTGCCATCCAACACCTATCAGATAGTTATTGCCTTGACCAAAGATGGACTCATTTTATATGTGAAGAACTCATTTTCAAAACGTAATACAGGGAAAATTTAAAGCAATCCGTTCCACTTTCTGAACGCAGCATTACCTCCCCCATCTGACACTATCGCTTTGTATTTTATAGCTATAGTTAATATAACAGCTAAAAAGGAACCATCTCAAACCTTAGGATGATAATTAATTATTCACTTATTTGCATGAACCACAGCAAAACAGGTCATCTGTTCACATTTGAGGAGATTTCAAAACATGCACAAGATTGTTCAGGATTTTCACTCAAAAGTAAGTAACAAAATACTTGAGTAGTACTCGACACCATTATTTGCCCATTTTTTAAAATCCCACTAAGGAAAATCCCAAGTAAAAATATAAGTAAAAATAATAAAATCCCACTACAGATGCCATTTTGATGGTTTTACCCAAATTTCAGTACCGTGTGCAGACATTTTCAACATGTCTGCTCGCAGTGGGAATTGAACCCCAAACCCTGGCAGTGTTAGTGCCTCGCTCTGCTCATTGAGCCACACTGAGCCACATTAAAGGTCCCATTTTGGGTTCAGAATAACGGTCGATGCCGTCAGAAACAGACGTATAACAGTGAAAAATCAAAAATCATTTAACCCGACATCTACAGCTATGACCGACTTCACCTTGACTGAATTCTTGACTCGAATTTCATCTATATAATTTAACATTTATATATGTTTAGTGTTTGTTTAAGACATGTTTGAACATCGATGCACTTATATGTGTTACTTATTTTAAGTACGTCAGTATATTTCCATATGGGATGTTACAAAAATATTTCAATCAAGGTGAAATCACAGTTTCAAATAAGAAACAGGCCTTCTTCCCTTCTTCCAAACCGCCCCCAGAGAGTTTTCCCTGCGGTCCGAGTGTCCGTCCCGTTCAGGGCTTCAGGCCTCCGAAGCACATGTACTTGACGTCCAGGTATTCCTCGATGCCGTACTTGGATCCCTCGCGGCCCAGACCGGACTGTTTGACGCCGCCGAACGAAGCCTCCGGCGTGGAGAGCAGGCCCTCGTTGACGCCCACCATGCCCACCTCCAGAGCCTCGGCCACCCGCCAGATCTGACTCACGTCCTGCGAGTAGAAGTAGCCTGGACCGCAAGCGACAGACACAGACAGGTTTTAAGCCAATTATACCGGAGAGAGGTTTAAGCCTGAGATAATGAGAGGACAATTCCAGTGTGATTTGAGTTTTTGCTCTTTTCTTCCTACATTTTCCATCCCTTTAATGTTAATTGTCACAGTTTTTACATACATGTGCCACGATTAAAGACATTTTTAAATCAGTTTTGCCAAAACTCTCGGGCTCATTCACTCACATTCAAACTAGGGCTGAACGATTTTGAAAAAATATCTAATTGCGATTATTTTGACTGATATTGCAATTGCGATATGATTTGCGATATTAGAGGGAATGATAATTTTTACATCATTATTCTCATTTTCATTGAAAAACAAAATGATTATGGTGTGGTTTTTGCGGGGATCTGTACCAAACAAAGATGTTTTCTTAAGTCTGTAGAATATGATGTGTAGGCCAGGACATCTCTGCAGCACCACAATATTTCATTGAAAATGCTATTTTGACACATTTCACCTTTAACAAATATTGCGCCTCCTGCGATTTGAAAATTGCAGTAGGCCATATTGCGATTTCGATAAAATTTCGATTAATTGTTCAGCCTTAATTCAAACCCAAACAGCAGAGAAAACAACTCAGTAAAGGTAATCAATAAACTGTGAATGAGACAATCGCGTTTTTCGCAATGGTGCAACCGAAGCAAATATCAGGATGTAAACTTTAAAATGTTAAAGAACCGTTTCATTTTAACGCGTTACGTTCAGGAACATGCTTATTAAGCATTAACTAACCCTTAACTTAGTGACCCTTATTGTAAAGTGTTACCATTTACTCTTAGTTGTCTTGAAAAACAAACCAGCAAATATCTCCTAACATGACTCAATCACACTGGATTTATCCTTTAACAAACCCAGATTATAAGATGTTATCTGAAAACACTTCAGGTATTCTACTACTGCACCTGCACCTTGGAAGGGAATTATGAAAAGAGAAATGGAAGAATCATGACCACTAATGGTACAAAATCCAAGTTCAGCCACTTTTAAGATAAAGTCCCTGTTAGACGGGCTAGAGCAGGACTTTTCCATGTTTTCCAGACTGCAGGGACACAGAGGGACTCACCTGCCAAACCCACGTGAGACGCGTTAGCGATGGCCAGAGCCTCCTCCTCCGTGTTAAACCTGTCAATCACAAACAGATTCTGGTTGGTTCTCAGACACATTTCCAGTCATTCATTCATTCATTCATTCAACCTTTATTTAGATCTCGGAGATCATTGAAGGTATACCCTCATTTACAATGATGCAGAGAGTACAGAGTAAATACACATAAAAAACAACCAACGAGAAAACAAATAAACAAACAACAACAGAACACAGCCAAACAGTTAAAAACAGTTACATTCATGAGTGGTGCATTTTGCAATTAAGGTTTTAAATTGACCCAAATGTACAATTGTGTCCAGTTTCAATGTTGCAAAGTGTTCCAGGTGAGTGCAGCACAGGAACTAAAGGCAGTTTTCCCAAATTCAGTGTTTGTACGCGGGACTTTGAGCATTAGCCAATCACTTGAACGAGTGGAATAGTGACTATAGGAGCAATTTAATAAAGAAGTGATATACAGTAGAGCTGGGCGATAATTCAATGTTATCGTTTATCGTCTTTCAGTGGAGTCATATTGTCATGATATGGTTATTTTCGGATATCGTGACACACAATTCTGCTGTCTAAACTGATGATAACAAGCAAATTTTACTTAAAAACCGCACACTGTCTACACTGGCATAATACTTTATTCCAATGTTTCGGTCATAGGACCTTCATCAGGTAAACATCACACACACACGTTTGCCTGATGAAGGTCCTCTGACTGAAAGGTTGCAGTAAAGTATTATGTAAGTGTAGAGAGTGTGCAGGATTATATTTCTTTCTCAGTATCTACCTTTTTGGTTTTTGCCCTATGCATCTGTCACTCAAAGACTTTTAGGTGTGCAAAAATCCTTTTTCTTTCAGGAATATGAAAATTTCAGTTTTGTTTGACGTCACACCCTAACATTACCATTTGGCTCAGTGGGATGAACATTCATTTGATTATTTACTGGATTTTGCATACGTGAGCCACATCGTGATATACATCTATATCGAAAAAAATCCATATGATTATCCTGATATTGATTTTAACCATATCGCCCAGCCCTAATATACAGTGTGATGGCAAGTTGCCATTAAGGGCTTTATAAATAAAGAGAAACCGATGCCTGTCACGTCTTACTGTTAGGGACGCCCACCCAAGCTTTTCATACAAGAAGCAATGATGTGTGGAATGACTGGCACCGGTAATCAATCTTAGGGCGGAGTGATGAACTGAATCTTGGGGTTTAAGAGTGGAGGCAGAGGCGTGTCCATAGATAACATCACCATGATCCAAAACAGACGAGAAGACAGCCTCAATTATCCGCTTCCTACTGAACACAGCAAATTAGCTTTGTCTCTGTACAAATATCCAATTTTTTTGTACCATTTCTCCTTGTAAACAGACTCAAGGTGCCACCGGGACAAAACTAGGGCTGCAACTAACGATTATTTTCATTGCCGATTAATCTGTCGATTAATCTGTCAATTAATAGATTAGTTGTTTGGTCTATAAAATGTCAGAAAATGGTGAAAAATGTGGATCAGTGTTTCCCAAAGCCCAAGATGACGTTCTCAAATGTCTTGTTTTGTCCACAACCCAAAGATATTCAGTTTACTGTCATAGAGGAGGAAAGAAACCAGAAAATATTCACATTTAAGAAGCTGGAATCAGAGAATTTTGACTTATTTTTCTTAAAAAATGACTCAAACCGATTAATCGATTATCAAAATAGTTGGCGATTAATTTAATAGTTGACAACTAATCGATTAATCGTTGCAGCTCTAGACGAAACCATGGAGTCTTAGGAAAAGGAAACCACTGTGAAAGTTGGGAAGTTGCAGGTTTTATATAATATGGGGGGTTATGTTCATCTACTGGTAGACCATGAACTGACCACTAAAATTAGAATTTTCCTGGATGTAAGTATAAGTGATCTTTATATAAAAATACAAAAAAAGAAAACGATTGGTATTCAATGTTAAATCGGTGTACATTATGATATGGACAATTACCTACTAATGTGAAAAAGTCAGTTTTCTTTTCACCGTGACTTTAACACGCATCTTGTGTGACAAATCCAGCTGCAGACGAGACGCACTGGAGATCTGATCAACCCAAAATTAACATCACAGTGTAAATGCAGTGAGTCTCCAGTCCAGCAGGTAGCAGAACGTTTTTTGGGGGGTGGGAGGATAGTTTTTAAATCTTTATTTATCCAGGGATTTTGTACTCTCTCATGTCTTATTCTGATCTACACTACCAGTCAAAAGTTTGGACACACGTATTTTTTTTTTAATTTTTACTATATTCCACATTTTGGAATAACAATAAAGACATCAAAACTATGAAATAACACAAATGGAATTATGCAGCGACCAAAAAACCAAACTATCTTATATTTTAGATTCTTTAAAGGAGTCGCCCTTTGCCTTGATGGAAAGGCAAAAGGCTTTGGAAAGAAATTCATACATAGGATCAACTTCACTATAGGGCTGGGCGATAATTCAATATTATCGTTTATCGTATTTCAGTGGAATCATATCATGATAACGTGAAGATATTTTAATATTGTGACGCACATTTCTGCTGTCTGAATTGATGATGACAAGCAAATTTTACTTAAAAACTCTGATATAAAATGAGGTAGGGTAGGAATATTATTTGAAAAAAAATGTTTGTTTGACATCACACCTAACATTACCATTCGGTTCAATGAGATGAACATTCATTTGATTATTTAACGTGATTTTGCATACATGAACCATATCGTGATATATATTGATACTGAGAAAAATCCTTATAATTATCATGATATTGATTTCAACCATATCGCCCAGCCCTACTTCACTATTTATATTTGTCTGAGAAACAAATTTCAAGCATTTAAGCAGAAGCCTTTAGATCAAAAAGGCTTTAAGAGAATTAAAAACACAGAACATTCAGTCAGGTGGGTCCAGACTGTGGACTCTACATCCAACTCCCTGCTGCTGCAACGACCCAATTTCCCCCACAGGGATCAATAGAGTTTCATCATTAATCGATCAGCTGTATCTGCCGGAGCGGGTTACAGACCTGATGACGGGCAGCAGGGGGCCGAAGGTTTCCTCCCGGGTGCACAGCATGTCTGTGGTGACGCCGGCCAGCAGGGTGGGCTGCATGAAGGAGCCGTCCAGACGCTTGCCCCCCCGCAGCACCGTCGCCCCCCGGGACACCGCGTCCGAAATCTGGTGGGCCACCTGGGGAACAGAGATATAAACCTCAGTAAGTCTAAATCCACTACGAACCCAAAACCCTTAACTTTATCCCTGAAATGTCCTTAATTTCTCCATTAAATAAACATGAATAATCCAACAGCTTTAATAAAGTATGTTAGTATCGTGGGTTTTTAAGGGATTCATTCATGGGTTTATTCACAGAGGCACTAGAAATTAAGGGATTTTTCATGCCTTTTGTGCAGGTTTACAGGTTATTAGGAGGAAATTAATGGAAAAGTTCCTGTCTCCCTGAATTTTACATTAAATTACAAAGTAAGGCGTCCCTTAATTAATTTTAAGGGGATTTTGCATGAATTGAGGGGTGAATTAGTGTAAATGTAAGTTTATTTTAAGGGATTACTGGTTTGTAGTTCGTTCTCAGTAAAAGTGAATAGTGTGTTAAGGTGGATTTGTTTCCAAATGTAGGTTCCTGTGACACAGTAAACTGTCTTGTCAAACTGTCATGAACCCCAAGACAGTTGGGGTTAAGTTTCTGCAAACTGACAAAGAAAACATGTTTACTTATTAAACATTTTCTAAAGCCGGGTGTCCCCGAGCCTTTGCAATGTTGATCAATTTGGAGCCTGTTTTTCGGGGAGTTGAGCCGTTACCTTCTCGGCGGCCCGGGTGTTGATGAGCGGGCCCTGGGTGGTGGTCGGCTCGGAGCCGTGGCCCAGCCGCAGCTCGGCGTCCATGGCCCCGCCCAGCTTCTCCATGAAGCGGTCATGGATGCCGCTCTGGACCAGGAAGCGGTTGGAACACACACACGTCTACAGGCAGAGGAGGAACGGAGGATTATGTTGTCGTGGTTTCTGGTTTCCGTCGGCTAGTTTTGTGTCTGTAACGTTCAGAGTTAACTCATTCATGAGGATTGATTATATATTAATATTTACATTTTAGGCATTCAGCTCTCATCCACCTCATCAGAGCTCTTACTGGCTCTGTAATGAGGTCAACAGTAGGACAATTCCTAGATCAAATCCTAGATCAGCGGTTCTCAACCTTTTTGGCTTTTGACCCCTTGAAACGAAGCGATGCCCACTCACACTCAAGACAGTCCAACAGAGAATGATTTTCCCTTTTCAGGTTGTTTCACTTGATATCAGAGAAGGCCTAGAGCCTGAAAACTATTCAGGTTCACAAGAAAAAAGTGATATTTGATACCTCAATACCTTAAAAAATCCGTAAAAAATCCTTTATCCCCACTGCCATCGCGCAGCTCAACAGCATCTGAGAAGGAACCTACGGGCTTACTGAGCTGAGCTAGCATACAGCACTTTACAATTAGTATTTAATTTTTAACTGCCACTGGTAAACTTTTTAACTGCATGAGATTTGTTTGTACTTTGATGTACTGTATTGTATCTCTAAGTGAGCTATGCACCAGCGAAAGACAAATTTCCATTATTGCCTGCACTAATGGACAATAAAGTTTCTTGCATCTTGAATCTTGAATCTCTTGAACCTCGGCAAATATTGCGATATTTGCAATTAATGTAAATGTAAGTTTATTTTAAGGGATTACTGGTTTGTAGTTCGTTCTCAGTAAAAGTGAATAGTGTGATAAGGTGGATTTGTTTCCATATGTAGGTTCCTGTGACACAGTAAACTGTCTCGTCACACTGTCATGGGGTTTAATGGGGTTAAGTTACTGCAAACTGACAAAGAAAACACCTCGGCAAATATTCACCTTTACCTATTTACCTTTACCTCGGCAAATATTGCGATATTTGGAAAATATGCCTAACGATGGCAGACATGCGATGAATCCAGCATTACGGAGCCATTTCATCCAACAGGTCGTTTTACCTGGCCGGAGTTCCTGAACTTGGAGCCCATGGCGCCCGCCACCGCCGCGTCCACATCCGCACTGTCGAACACGATGAAGGGGGCGTGGCCACCCAGCTCCATGGAAACCCTCTTCACAGTGTCAGCCGCATGTTTCAGCAGGATCTGGGAGGGGAAGAACGACATTATATTGCCGAATTTAAGATTTATATCATCTACAATCTAACAGATATACTATATACTGTATATACGTATATACACACACACACACACACACACACAAACTGTATCTGTTAGATTAGATTTATTAAATTAAATGAAGCTTAAATGATCCCCTGTGGAGAAACTGGGTTATAGAATAGGATACAGCAAAAAAAAAATGTCATGAATAAGAATGAATCTAATGGGTGTTATTACACACGACACAACTAACAAGTACAACACTAGGACCCATTATGTAAAATTATGAAATGAAATGAAAATAAGCATTGCTTTAATTTAATTTAATTCCTGACAAACAGTATTGAAGCATTTCCTGCATTCAAGAGGTCTTGAAATTCAAGGTCAAGTTCAGTTAACTCTAATGGAAACACAATAAACAGACTAAACTAAACATTAGTGATGAGACGATCTGCTTATCTCACAATACGATACGATACGTGATCTGAGGTTCAGGATTCAATACAACCAGGATACGATGTGATCAATAAAAGTTCTGACTGCAGAATTCTGTTTATTTCTGAGACTCAAATCTTTCCAGCGATGCCATTGGCTGCTAGAATGTAAACAACAATTTAAAAACGTCATTACAAAGTGACAATAATATAATTTGGATGGACAGCTTGTGAAACTGTGATGGTCAAGAGTCTCATTAGTGATTACTACAGCAGAATAACATGGAGCTGATATCACCATTCATGTTCCTGACAGCAGAATAACATGGAGCTGATATCACCATTCATGTTCCTGACTCAACAGACAGACTGACACATTTTTGTATTGAGATGTATTGAATTTCGATATATCGTCTCATCCCTATTTGTTCACTAAACTAATATGATGTAATGTGACGGTGTGAAGCCGGTACCTTGCCGGTGGCGGTGGATCCGGTGAAGGAGACTTTGGCCACCAGCGGGTCGGTGCAGAGAACTTCCCCGACCGACGGAGTCTTCTCCCGGGAGCAGGGAACCACGTTAAACACCCCCGCCGGGATCCCCGCCTGGCCCGCCAGCTACACACACACACACACACACACACACACGCACACACACACACACACACACACACACACACACACACACACAAATTAAGTCACCTTCACTTAGAAAGTAGAGAATCAAAATTTGCAATAGATATTTTTCACCAACATGGCTGAGGTACTTCCGCAGGTTATTGATCACTTCTCATTGGCAGCAGTGTTAAAAAGAAAACTTGGTAACACTTTACAATAAGGGTCACTAAGTTAAGGGTTAGTTAATGCTTAATAAGCATTAACTAACCCTTAATTTAATTGTTAATTAATTGTTAATTGTTAATTAATTAACAGTTAATTAACACTTAATTAATGTACCCTTATTGTAAAGTGTTACCGAAAACTTTGTCTCCTCCGACTCTGTGATCACTGATTTTATGTTTCAGCATGGCTTAAGCACAAAATGCTAATAAAATGCTAACAGCACAGAAATTGCTGATAGCCTTGGTTAGCCAGTTAGCATTTTGTGACCCTCCATCAAATCTCTCTTTTATACTGTTTCAGTCGACTGACAACAGAAACAGCTGGACTGTGTTAAACACTATGTTGAAACAATCAGAGATCACACAATCAGAGTCAGAGGAGACAGAAAGTTCTTAACATTGTTGACAATGGAGGCAACTGATTTATACCCTGCAGAAGTACTTCAGCCATGTTTGTGAAAAAGGTCGATTTTGACCTCTGACCTCCTATAAGATAATACAAGATGAAACTTGAATAATTCCCCTGGAGGAATTAGGTTGTTTACAGCACAAAAAAAAAATTACATCAAAAACTACAATATAGCAAACAGGGGATATTAAATGTGATGCAACTGACGATTCCAACATTTCCATAACAAGTTAAGCAGAAATACATGAATGATTGGTATGAAAATACTGTATATGAGTCACAGCATCATGAGGTTGTGCAAAATAATAGCAGTCGAGTATAGTGAGACAAAGGAAAATGAATGAAACATGTACTAAAATATGCAAAAAAATATGAATATATACTATATAAATATACAAAACTAAACTAAAATACATTTACAGTATATGCAGTATGAAATGAGTGACAAAATTATAAAAATACAGATGTGTGCAATACATACAAATGACAGTATTCAGGAATATGAAGAAACAAACATTTGAATGTAAAGTGTATATAAAGCCTCTCAGCTGAGGTGGAGACTGTGGGAGATGCAGACAGCAGACAGGTTAAATACTGCCAGGTGTCAGTCTGTGTGCGGTTTCTAGAATAGAGAGTTAGAGCAGGAGGTTTGGGCGTGTGGGGGGGGCAGACTGACCTCGGCCAGAGCGAGGGCGGACAGCGGCGTGTCCTCGGCCGGCTTCACCACCACAGTGCAGCCGGCGGCCAGCGCCGCTCCAAC
Source organism: Centroberyx affinis (assembly GCF_046629955.1). Taxonomy (NCBI): domain Eukaryota; kingdom Metazoa; phylum Chordata; class Actinopteri; order Beryciformes; family Berycidae; genus Centroberyx; species Centroberyx affinis. Next base: position 125,338 of record NW_027278728.1, on the reverse strand, counting down.
CTTCCTGGTGATCATGGCACTGGGGAAGTTCCACTGCAGACACCAGGACAGTCAGGAACATTTACAGTTTACACACTTTCATTTCACGACTCGATATGAAGCTTTCATTTGTGACAAGAAACTGTCTTGTAAGTAAATAAAGTGTAAATGTGTATGAAGCAGCTGTCAGCAGAGAGCAGCTGAGTCAGCTTGTTGTGGTGTGGCTGTAGATCCATTCAGTAACGTTCTCAGTAAAAGTGAATAGTGTGATAAGGTGGATTTGTTTCCAAATGTAGGTTACTGTGACACAGTAAACTGTCTTGTCTTTAGCCCTAGTCTCTACTCCAAAACATGAAGAGTTGTAGCTTGAGAAGAGTCAGCTCAGTTAACCTGAACAAACTGTTAGCTAGCTAACTAGCCAGCAAACACACTGATGTTAATGTGAACATGCTAACGCTAGCTGCTACTAGATACGTTAGCTAGTGCGCTAATCAGATGTGTTAACAACAAGACAGTGATGGTTAGCTGACCAGATGCTATGGTTAGCTAGCTAACAAGCTGACATTATCTAAACACTAAATCAATCAGATGGATCAGTGATGAAATGATCAGTTCAGTCAGAAACAGACAGAAATTAACCGTCTGTTCAATTCTGTTGAGACGGACAGAAACACAAAAGCTGAGGACCTCCAATATGGCCGCCAGAGGCGGGGTTACACCACACGGAAGCCCTCTATTGGCTGCTCACCGGTGTGATGATGGAGGCCACGCCCACCGGCTGTTTGAGGAGGAGGATCTTTCGGTCTTTGGCGGCTGAAGGGACGACGTCTCCGTACGTCCGCCGAGCCTCTTCAGAAAACCACTCCAGGAAGGAGGCGGCGTACGCAATCTCCCCCAGAGACTCCTTCATCGGCTTTCCCTGGGACACACACACACACACACACAATTTTTTTTATACTAATGTGGCTTTTCCACCACATGGTACCGGCTCAACTCGCCTCGACTCGACTCTTCCCGCTTTTAGTAGTACCACTTGGTTTTCCACTGCAGATAGTGCCCCCTATTAAATAAATACAGACTGAATGTTAGACTATAAATGCATGTGAGTAAGTTTCTCTTCTCCCTTCTCTTCTCAGTTTCAGACACTTTCAAGAGCAGATGCCAATCAAACAGACACCTGGAATTTCATTTGTCAATGCCTGAAATTTGCATAAATTTGAGTTGAGCTCTGCACTCCTCCCTCGCCGCTATGCTTGAAAATCTTCAACGTTCACTAGTGCTGAAATGATTAGTTGATTAATCTATTAGTTTTCAACTAAAAAATACCAAATATCTGCTGGTTACAGATTCACAGATTTGCTCCTTTTCTCTGTTTCATCTCTTTATTAAATGAATCCTTTGGTTTTTTGGCTGCTGGTCAGAGTGAGGAAGAAATCTGAAGAATCACTTTTGGCTCTGGATTATTTTTGACATTTGATAGACTAAATGATTAATAAAAAAATAGTTGATAGATTAATAGATAATGAGAATAATCGTTAGTTGCAGCCCTAAAGCTCACAATCCCACCACACCTTGTTCATCCATGTACTCTTATACTATGAACTCTATACAGACATTCGTTCTGAATTATTTTTTCAACTTCCAAACCACGTAGCAAATTTTAATGAGTACGATGATTTAAATAAATTTAAGTAAGTTTTAGCTGGTAAATATTGTATCAACGAATGTGCCAAAGCTTTGCCACCTCATCCTTAACAGAAGACATTCAGTCATGAGTGTCTAAATTTTATTTGTGTGTAATATGACCTCTATTTTTGTGTGTGTGTGTATGTATGTATGTATATGTGTATCAATGTATCTGTACGAATGTATGTACTTATGTGTGTGTATATTCTAGTATTTTTTTATGTATATTATTTTTAGCTTGTGTCTCATAACTATAAAATGAGTGGTCCTCAACCTCCTTTTTTATTGGGGTACTGTGTTTGTTGCTCTGTTTGACCTGTATGTGGAGGAGTGACACATAAATAAAATTATATCTATCTATCTATCTATCTATCTATCTATCTATCTATCTATCTATCTATCTTCAAATGAACAGGTGGCGTCGGATATTCACTGTTAGACCCAGAGTTTACTGTGAGACCAGTGTGACCAGTGTGACCAGTAAGACACAAGAACAGGTGTCTCCTCCATGCAAATTTAACTATTACAAACACTGATGTACAGTGTGAAGATTAAACAAACACTGTACTCACACACTCGAAGGTGATGAGCTTGGCCAGGTCTTCCTTGTGCAGCGTCAGCAGGTCGAACCACTTCCTGAGCAGGACGCTCCGCTCCTGGAGGAGAGCCAATCAGATCAGAGGAGGGGTCGCTACACGGGACACATGTGGGTCGCATCACTCAGACTCCACATGTTACACAGGTCAGATATAATCGGCCATCGCCTCATACACTGTCCGACCAGGACAAGTGGACAGCTGCAAGACGCAACTGTTGGCTTTTCCTTCACAGTGATGGATTAACTTTACTGACTGAATTAGTAATAATAACAATAACAACAACTTTATTTTTATAGCACCATTAGAATGTAACTCAAAGTGCTTTACATAAAATAAGTGGATTAAAACAATGACTAGCGAAAGCAAGATTTTTCAAGCAAAATCTAAAATATGCACACATTAAAACAGTCAATCACAGTCCAGTAAAATGACATTAAAGAAGAAAGAAAGAAAGAAAGAAAGAAAGAAAGATGAAAAATAGGCAAGTAAGGATAATAATAAAAAACAGAAAATTTAAATATTACATTAGAGTATTATAGTAGAGTTAGAAGCCTCCAGTTGTTTTCTGTGTTGTTTGGAATTGAATGGGAGTGAATGAGTCGGAGAGGTTTGGAAAAACTGATTTAAAAATATTTTTAATCATGTTGCATCCATGTAAAAACCTCAGAATTAACCTCAAAGGGATGGAAAATATAACAAAATTGAGCTAAAAGAACCGTCCTTTACTCCTTTCAGGTCCCATGTGTCTGGTGGTACAAACAGGAAACATCAGGTTCCCTTTGGAAACTCTGAAGGAATACTTTACCTGAAGCTGATGTATTAAGTGTGAACATGAGGAGGTTTAATGATTCAGTGATCGCTGGAGGAGAGAAGAGACACGGAGCTGTGACCTGAACTGACCAGCCAATCACAGGTCAACCTGACAGGTTCCAGTAAAGCCTTAATGGTTACGTATTTATTAAAGGCTAACAGACATGTATGTTTGTGTGTGTGTGTGTGTGTATGTGTGTGGATTACAGTTTGGAAATGTTCACTAGTGTTTCCATAGCCAGGAACAAGAGGACATTATTATCCTATTGATTGTCATTGGTGCAGCTCTCTGCTGTGTATTGCTCTGACACTGCAGACTGAAGTTGTCAGTTGTTGTTTTTTTTATTTGTGAGACTTGTTAATACTCATAAATACTGAGTTCTTAAATTGGGTGGTGTCCCCATTTACAATTTGTCTGCTCTGTCAGGTCATTTGACCATATATGCTGCCATATTGTTTGGTATAGTTGCTGTGTGACAACAAAACTCATATCATACTGTTGTGTGGACTTATAGGAATTTCCCATGTCAAAGTATATCTAGGACAAAACACCACCAAAAAGTGCTTTACTGACAAGGTAGTTCTTAAATTACAGATTGGCCTCCAAGTTTGCACTCCAGTCTTAATTGCAATAAGGCTTGGAATAACTGGTAATGTCTTCCCCAAGTCCACAGTAAGCATTACTGAGGTGCAGCTTATCTTGGGTGGACAGACGCCACGCCAAATTCCATTCAAAGATCTGACAATTCAATGTGGACTTGTTTATCGGCTACGGTACACATTTTGTGAACATAACTCAAACGTTTTCTGAACCGGTGGGCGCCACTTTTCAATTCGGCATAAAAGTCATCCACCAAGCTGCAATAAAACCTTTTCAATAAAATGTCAACCATTAGAACTGGTGCGGATGTGAGTCTTATCATCTTCCTCCACCAAACAAATCCGCTGAGCACGGAAGCGAGCAATGTAAAGCGAATGTTGAGATTTTATTGAAATACAGTATTGCTTGGTCGATTATATGTATGCCGAAGTGAATAGTGGCTACTAACCATTCAGATAGGGCCTTGAGTCATATTTTAAGGGGCATATGTCCTAGCCGTTAAGCAACGACACATTAAACTGCCAGTTTTTCAAATGGAGTACGGCGCGCAGAGAGATCGGCAGGTGGCTGGGCTAAAACATAGCCTACCTTCGCTGTGCGCTCTTTCCAGGAGTAAAACGCCTTGTACGCAGCGTCGACAGCCTGCTTGGCCTCGGCTGGGCCGCAGTCGGACACCCGGGCGATCTCCTGGCCGGTGGCCGGGTCCAGGACGGGGAACACCGAGGCTGCGGACACCCAGCGGCCGTCCACGTAGCTCTGCGTCCGGAGCAGCTGAGCGGAAACATCCAGGCTGTACTGCCTCTGCATGGCGGCGGGCAGGCCGGGCAAAACCTGCCGGAGGAAGCAGCGAGTCCTCAGCAGACAGACAGTAGCCATGCTGGAGGAGAGGCACGGGTTAGGTTAGGTGTGTGTGAAGCTCACGGTGTGTTTGCTGGACGGGTTTGTTTCTCCCTGCAGCACGGTCCGGCTCCTGTCGGCGGATCTGTCAGGTTTCAGCCAGTCTGGGGGAGGCGCGTCAGACACGTGACGCTGCACAAATATAATAGAAGAAACGGTACCGCCGGGAGCACTAGAGATGCAGAAATGTATAGAGCAAGGCTGAGAATATTGGTGCGTTCAGGTTCCTACGGGAACGTCCGACATCCGGGACTTCCAAGTCAGCGTCTCGTTCATGTGCTGTTATGTCGGAAAATCAAAGCACAAATTAAACAATCAGGAGCTCCTGCAGCTTAACGAGCTAATCAGACGAACTTAAACAAATGTTAGGTTAGTCTGCCGAACAAAAAACTTACAATAAAGGTGCATGTGTTTGTTTTCTTACTGTTGACTGACACAAAACACGAGTTTTTCTCCTTGTTGAGAAGGTTAAAGGTCACTTTTACTGCGTCATAACACTTTTTTTTCCGACTTACTCGTTCGACTGTAGGAAATTCATTCGACTTTAGGAAATTTGTTCTTCCAAAATAAAATATATTCATATTCATATTCATATTCTCCACTTTTTATTTTGTGTCTCGAGGTCCATTCAAAGCTGTTTGTGTGGTGTCATGTACCAAAAAACATTTTTACACGTTCAGGATTCAGGATTCTTTATTGCCATTTGCAACCAGTAGGCCTACAGTGGAACTCTTACACACTTCCTCTCACAGTATCAAACACAATATAGGACATTATTATACTATATACAGTCAGTTACAGTATACACAATCGACACATATACGATATGCTAAATAATATTCACACTAGACACAATACTCAGTCAATGTAGTGGAGAATGGAGAATGTAATGGAGAAATGAAGGACATTTCAGGGATAAAATTAAGGGGTTTGGTTTCGTAGTGGATGTAGTTTTCAGCATAGCCTATATGTCTGTTGGAAAAATGAGTTTTATTTTATTTTGAGTTTTATTTTATTTTATTTTTTCACTTAGCCTCAGACAGGCAGTACTATGCTCAACAATAATGTGGACTTATTGTTGAGCATACGTACTGCCTGCCTGAGGCTAAGTGAAAAAATAAAATAAAATAAAAAATAAAATGTATTATATTTATTTATTTAATTTCTTTTTATGTAGGCTATTATTATTATTAATCCCTTGGTCCGAATTGTTGGAGGTCTGCAGCCAGACCCTATTGAATTTGCTTTGTCGCCACCTAGTGAAATCAGGTCCTGTATGTTATCAAAACAAGGAGAGACTGAAGTGAAAGTGAAAGTGTGTCAGGGTAATTTTAACTGCGCCACACTAGTTTAATACATCCATGGCGCCGCGTATGGTTTTCTGGACAGAGGACAGAGGACGGGACGTCTGAGGTGAATATTTATATTCAAACTGGTAAGTTACTGTTATCAGAATACTGAAACTTGAGAGAAAACACAGGTGAATTGGTTATTTCAGAGGGAATAATGAGGAAATGCGGAGAGACAGGAAGCAGCTGAAGGCCAACTGTTTGTCAAAGTTAGTCGAATGTAAAAATTCTCATGAATTATTATTTTTGAAATTGACCTATGGTGGTATGCATCAATAGTAGGCTATACAGTATGCTCATAACAAACAAAAAAGAGCATGAAAGAAAAGCCAGGGGGTTTAGATTTATATAAACACTTTTACAAGCTTCCAGAGTTCATACAGCTTTCAATATACAGCTTTTTTAATATGTTGTTCAGATTCCTTAATGAACACAGAGAACACATATTTGTAGATTAGACATTCAGCCAAAATAATTATGAAATTGATAATATGAAATTGTTGGGAATCAACTGTCATGTCCTCGGTATCATGTCGTCTAACAGGTCATGCCAGGTTTATTTCTTACAGCTCTTCATCACAGTCTGTCTCCAAGGACTTTACAGAAAACAAGCAGACCTACTGTGGATCTAACTAATCAATAATCTATCACAGAATAACCGAACCCCTTCATTTTATCCCTGAAATGTCCTTAATCTCTCAATTACATAAATTTTAATTATCCATTAAAAATAACATAATAAAGTAAGGTTAGTATCATGGGTTTATAACGGATTTATTCATGGGTTGATTCACAGAGACACTAGAAATTAACATATTTTTGTATGCCTTTTGTGCAGGTTTATAGGCTATTAAGTGGAAATTAATGGAAAAGTTCCCGTCTCCCTGAATTTGACATTAAATTAGAAAGTAAGGAGTCAAAATTAAGGAGGTTTCGATGGGATCTCCTCGATTAATAACTCCCGTAATGAATTTTAAGGGGATGTTGCATGAATTAAGTAGTGACTTAATGTAAATTAATGAAAATGTAAGGTTATTTTAAGGGATTACTGGTTCACAGAAGAACAAATGCAAACATGGGGCCCCTGAGTCCCAACATTCACCCTTTTTAATCCATCCTTTCAATACATTACCTTCAAGTTGGGGCTGAGCTTGGAGGTGGTGATAATATTACTACCAGCAACACTAGCAACAGTTGATTCTTTTATGAAAAAAAGTTGTCAACCCAAACTTCTATTTTCCTATGTATTTTGTTTTTCTGCACCACTGGAATAGCTTTGCTTAATTTTTTTTATGTCTCTTGCACCATTTGTCTTGAGGTAGTTGGTAGGTAGACATTTCAATTGATGAAATTTGTTTATATTAGCTCTATTCTTGTCTTTTGTGGGGCCCTCTGGCTGCTAGGGCCTCAGGCAGTCACCTAACTCTGCCTAATGGTAACACCACCCTTGAACCTGAGTGTCAGTAATATTGACTTGAGGTTTTTTTTGTTTATTATTCATTTGCACTTTACAGACACCTATGTTCTTTTATGTTTTGTAAATGTATTTATATACATTTACATTGGCATTCATTCAAAATCTTCTTTGGTTTTTCAAGAAGATTTTGAATGAATACCATCTAAATTTCCAGATACCTTTTGGCCAGTGTCTAACCCTGGTCATAACATAATAAAATACAAGTGAAAACAGAAATGCATTTGTTTGAATCACTTTTAGAGTTGCAACAGATGGGTCGACCTCTGACCTCTAGGCATCAGACAATCAAACATGTTGAAGTCATTACCCGACCCAGCTCCACCTTAATACTGTAATCTAGACTTTTTATTCATGTATTCCTACTTAATATGTTCTAGTGTTGAAATTGTGGGTTGCCTGTTTCTATATCCCCCATTTTACTCTATTCTTATAATTTGCTTTGCTGTGTCCATTGCTGCAACGACCCTGTTTCCCAACAATGATCATTTAAGTTTTATTTATATTTCTCAAACCAGGGAATGACTGTCGACTTCACTGCTGTTCTCTGTAGAAACACACCGCAGGAGAAATGAGTCTCCACCGAGGTGAAACACCCAAGGGGGATGGACAAGATGGACCTGACAGTGGGGAGGAGGCTAGGTGAGTGAATGGTGTATGTGTGTGTGTGTGTGTGTGTGTGTGTGTGTGTGTGTGTGTTAAACTTAAAAAGAGTTGAGGATTTATATAGGGCTGGGCGATAAATTGATTTTATCAATTAATTTGAATTTATGGTTTAGGACGATGTGTAAAAATGAAAATCGAGATTCACTTTAACCTGGGTAAATACGGCACGGATCGCTCTCTGTCAGTCAGCCCCACTGCTTCCCTGAGCTTCCACAGTCGATAACAACGCCCACCGAGATTTCCCCACAAACACAGTATCAAGGTGGCAGCACAGGCTTCTACAAGTGAGGAGCTCGTTTGGAAGTGGTTCGGTTTTGCAACGTCCGACGTCGAGCGAAGCAGGCAGCAACGCAACAAATTTATTCCAGCATCTCCGACAGAGGCAGCAGCCGACTGGGAGAAGTGTGTGGCACTGCGAGATGCACGAGCTAGCGGCAGCCCCCAAACGGCTGCAAAAAAGCAGGTAACATTAGCAGCATCATTTTCCTGTGGCATCCCATATGACAAGAAGGAGCCCCGGTGGAAAGACATTACAGATAAACTGGTGTTTCATATGTTTTTCATACACTTAGTTTGTTTTTAAAAAAAAAGATTTTATTTTTAGGCCACATCGCCCAGCCCTAGATGTATATATTATAAAACTCTCTTTACAGACAATAACACAATACTCAAATTAAAGCTGTTCTCGGCAATTTTGTGCTTTGGCTGCCCCAAATGGCAGCGAGAGGTGGGATGTTTGAAATTTTGTGGATTGCATTACCTGGTTGAAATGATACATACAAGAGTATCTTCATAGACTGTAATATCTTCATAGATTGTAAACCGTTTTATTCACCGTGGGAGTTCTCCTTTATTCTGGCTGCTGTTTACATCCCACCTCAGGCCTGTGTCAGTGAGGCATTACAACACCTGGCTGACCAGATATCTAGCATGGAGCACAAACATCCAGACTCCCTGCTCATTCTTCTTGGGGACTTTAACAGAGCAAACCTCAGCCACGAACTGCCAAAGTACTGACAGCACATCAAGTGTCCCACCAGGGATAAAAACACACTGGACCACTGCTATACTGTATTAAAGGACGCCTATCGCTCTGTCCCCCGTGCAGCTTTGGGACTCTCTGATCACTGTCTGGTTCATCTTCTCCCGACCTACAAGCAAAAACTAAAATCTGCTAAGCCTGTGGTCAAGACTGTGAGGAGATGGACCAACGAGGTAAAGCTGGAGTTACAGGCCTGCTTTGACTGCACTGATTGGAATGTTTTTGAGGCTGCTGCTACAGACCTGGATGATCTCACTGACACTGTGACATCTTACATCAGTTTTTGTGAGGACATGTGTGTGCCGATTAAAACCTTCTGCACATACAACAACAACAAACCCTGGTTTACTGCAAAACTCAGACAGCTTCGCCAGGCCAAGGAGGAGGCCTACAGAAGTGGGGACAGAATCCTGTACAACCAGGCCAGAAACACACTGACTAAAGAGACCAGAGTAGCAAAGAGGTGCTACACTGAAAAGCTGAAAATCAGGTTTTCAGCCAACGACCCAGCGTCAGTGTGGAGAGGCCTGCAGGAAATCACCAACTACAGGAGACCATCCCCCCACACTGGGGAGAACCTTCAACTGGACGATGAACTGAATGTGTTTTACTGCAGGTTTGATAAGCCCACATTCACACCCCACACCCACTCTGTCCACATCAAACAACCATCTGCACCCCCTGCCACCCCCTCACCCCTCCCCACTGACCCCCCACCTGCACTCAGGATCTGTGAAGAGGATGTAGGAAAGCTCTTTCAGAGACAGAAGACCAGGAAGGCACCAGGCCCAGACGGTGTGTCACCCTCCTGCCTGAAAGTCTGTGCTGACCAGCTAGCCCCCATCTTTACTCAGATCTTCAACAGATCACTGGAGCTGTGTGAAGTCCCCTCCTGCTTCAAACGCTCCACAATCATCCCGGTCCCCAAGAAACCCTCCATCACAGGATTAAATGACTACAGGCCCGTCGCCCTGACATCTGTGGTCATGAAATCCTTCGAGAGACTGGTGTTGGCTCACCTGAAAGACATCACAGGCTGCCTGCTGGACCCCCTGCAGTTTGCCTACCGGGCAAACAGGTCAGTGGATGATGCAGTCAACATGGGACTGCACTACATCCTGCAACACCTCGACTCCCCAGGGACATACGCAAAGATCCTGTTTGTGGACTTCAGCTCGGCGTTCAACACCATCATCCCAGAAATCCTCCACTCCAAACTCACCCAGCTCGCTGTACCAGCCTCCACCTGTCAGTGGATCACAGACTTCCTGACAGATAGGAGGCAGCAGGTGAGGCTGGGAAAAACCACATCCAGCACCCGGACAATCAGCACTGGCGCCCCCCAGGGATGTGTGCTCTCCCCTCTGCTCTTCTCCCTCTACACAAACAACTGCACCTCAGGAGACCCATCTGTCAAACTCCTGAAGTTTGCAAACGACACAATCGGCCTCATCCAAGACGGGGACGAGTCTGCATACAGACAGGAGGTTGAACAGCTGGCCCTCTGGTGTGGTCATAACAACCTGGAGCTGAACAAGCTCAAAACTGTGGAGTTGACAGTGGACTTCAGGAGGAGCCCCCCAACACTGCCCCCCCTCACCATACTCAACAGCACCGTGTCTGCTGTGGAAACCTTCAGGTTTCTGGGATCCACAATCTCCCAGGACCTAAAGTGGACGTCCAACATAGACACACTCATCAAAAAGGCCCAGCAGAGGATGTACTTCCTACGCCAGCTCAGGAAGTTCAACCTGCCTCAAGAGCTGCTGATCCAGTTCTACTCTGCAATAATCCAGTCTGTTCTCTGCACATCCATCACTGTCTGGTTTGGATCGGCCACCAAACAGGACAGGAACAGACTACAAAGGACAGTCAGGACTGCAGAAAAAATCATTGGTGCCGACCTGCCCTCCATTCAGGACTTATACATCTCCAGAGTCAGGAAACGGGCAGGAAAGATCACTGCAGACCCATCACACCCTGGACACGACCTGTTCCAACTCCTCCCCTCTGGTAGGCGCTACAGATCACTGTACGCCAAAACAACCAGACACAGGAACAGTTTCTTCCCACAGGCCATCACACTCATGAACACTTAAATCAGTCACACAGTGTGCAATATACCTGTAACACCTACCTCATGTATATAATTCACCCCCCCCAGCCTCCTGCTCCTCCTCCCCCATCATCATCATCATCTGTACAATAGCTGATTTGTGTATATAATATATAATATTTATTCCAGCATCTTTGCACTCTGCACCATTGCACTACTGCCCCAGTGTAGTTTACATATGTATGTATATATATATATATATATATACTTTCTATACTTTTTATACTTTTCTTATATATATGCGTATTTGTACATAGTAGTAGTAGATGTTTAGATTTACCTCTGTCCTTTTTGTTGTCCTTGTTTTTAGCTGTGTCTATAAGTACATTGTGAGCAACGGAAAAACTGGAGTCAAATTTCTTGTATGTGTACATATTTGGCCAATAAAGCTGATTCTGATTCTGATTTTGAAGAGTTCCACATCTTCCATGCAGAGGGATTCCCTGATGACGTAGTTTGAGCACCACCTCTCGTTGATGTATATGCACACGCCCCCTCCAGCTGATTTACCTGTGGCCTGGCTATCCCGGTCTAATCTGATAGGGCAGCCAAAACCATCAATGTACAGTGTGTCATTTGTTATTGTTTCTTTCAGCCAAGTTTCCTAAAAATAAAGTAAACAGCTGTGTCTGTATTCGTACATAGATTTTACGCACAGTTGGAGCTCCGTCAGTTGTTTTGGAAGGGAAGCAAAGAGCAGAGTTGGAAGGGGTGGTCGGGTCTTTCTTGTGCGGATGCGTTGCCACAAACCACCTCTCTTACCCGTTTACGTCTCTTAATGTCCCCTGGGATAGAGGGGACATGGAGGCTCTGGGCTCTGTAGGGTGCTGGGTTGCTCATTAAAAAGATTTTACAGCACAGCTGACTCACATCACAAGACTTACAGACTGTACACAACATGAACATTTTGAGAAATTTCCCAGGTACAAGAAATCTCACAACAGTGATCTACAACTGACAAACAAACATGGATTACTTACAACATATTATGACCAAGATGCAATGTAAAAATATGTTCATTTTTCATTTAAATTATTTTTCATGGCCGTCCATAATCTTGGATGAAATGTATTATGTTCTTTTCTGGATAACAGGATCCAACAGAAACCAGCATCTCCTTCTCCCAGCTGTGTGTCCATGAAGTCTATGGAACTTCCTGAAACGGAGTTTCGTACTGATAAAAGGTGAGAGAAGTAAAGCCAATTCTAGTGCTGTCTACTAATAATTATCCGCATTTTCATATCATTTACCCTTCATGAATTTATTTTCAAAGGTGTCTCAGGATAAAAATAATGTGATTTATGATATGTTTCAAACAAATGGAGTTTAGTTAATAAGATATTTCTTGAATGAATTTGAAGATTTAAGTATGGATTTAATGAGTACCAAAATATCTTACTCATGTTGAAGTAAAATTACTGTTGAAACTCGAAAACACTAAACATTTTGTTCCCCAGCTCCTCTCACACCCCCTTGTGTGAAAATGCTGGAACAGAGCGATGACACACATCATTTCCCAACATTTTGTCAAAATCCGATCAGTAGTGTCCGAGATATTGTGCGTGACGGACAAACAGATCGGGTTCGATCCAAAAAAGCATAATATCTCCATTAACTTTCTCCAAACAGCTGGTGCAGCATAATACAAGTGTTTTGCAGGGAGCGACTAGGCATGTGACTGTTGCCGCATTCTAGACCAAAGCAATATCGTAGGCGGATGTAGGAAATAATAAGGTAAATATTGAATTTTTGGACCCACAGTGTAATTGTTTGGCTACAAAACATTTGGATTATGCTACATGCTGTAAAACAATTCTGAGTTACTTCAAAAACAGACATTGTAACATGATCTTGGCAAGACAACATGACAAGACTAGGTTCTTCTAATTAAAAAAAACAAAAAAATGTGCATGAATAAATAAAACATGAATCAACACAACAATTTACAGAAGTGTTAGGTTATGCTCTGCTATAGAGCGCACAAATCTCTCCTCCCACAACTGCCTCATCAACATCTATTATTGTTTTCTCTATATAATTGGACTGCAGACTATACTATAGACTATGTTGAGCCTCATAAAAATAAGATTCTGAAATAAATGTATCATTTATTATTTGATCTGTGATAGACCAGCCCAGAGTCCATGGGAATTCCTGAAAACTTTAGGTTACTTGTGTATCCCCGGTTCTCTGAGTTGCACGAGTGAGATGTTTCACTATGGACACGCTCCCTCGTGTATTCTCAGAAGCATTTATTCCACTTATAAAACCTTGCAAACATGAGAGGCGAGGACCAGCTAGCTGCAGCGCAGGTATCCTAAATAGAAACCCCCCTAAACAGGGCCCAGGAAGTTGCCAAACCCCTGATAGAGTGCATGCATAAACCAGCTGTGGCCTGAAGACCCATGCTCCACTATCCCTTGGCAAAGCCTCTGCTTTGTGATGGGCTTACCCCTGCAGGGCTTAACCCAAGACACAAACAACTGGTCCCCTTTCCTGAAACCACCAGTTCTATAAAAATATGTGCCAAAAGAACGCACTGGACACAAAAAGTGTAGCTGTTGCTGCTCTGGAGAGCTGAACAGTGGAGGTTGGAAAGCAACAAGCTCCACAGGCGAGAATGAGTTGATTATCGCAGGGACAAAAGCAGGTTTACGCCGCAAGGTCACCCTCAAATTCCCAGGGGCAAATCGCATACTTGTAGGATACGTTTTACCCAAGAATTAACTTGGGGGCATCAGGTTTATCACCTGATATGATTTTCCAGTACACTTTAGGATCATGAATAATTTCTGCTGCTTTGGGGTAGTTTGCCTTAGGGTGGGTGTACACTACAGATAAAAAGATTTGGCCAAACTCTCTGGGTAGGTAGTAGGGTCTCATGGATATGGTTAAGAGTTCCACATCTTCCATGCAGAGGGATTCCCTGTTGACGTAGTTTGAGCACCACCTCTCGTTGATGTATATGCACACGCCTCCTCCAGCTGATTTACCTGTGGCCTGGCTATCCCGGTCTAATCTGATAGGGCAGCCAAAACCATCAATGTACAGTGTGTCATTTGTTATTGTTTCTTTCAGCCAAGTTTCCTAAAAACAAAGTAAACAGTTGTGTCTGTATTCGTACATAGACTTTACGCACAGTTGGAGCTCCGTCAGTTGTTTTGGAAGGGAAGCAAAGAGCAGAGTTGGAAGGGGTGGTCGGGTCTTTCTTGCACAGATGCGTTGCCACAAACCACCTCTCTTACCCATTTACGTCTCTTAATGTCCCCTGGGATAGAGGGGACATGGAGGCTCTGGGCTCTGTAGGGTGCTGGGTTGCTCAATAAAAAGATTTTACAGCACAGCTGACTCACATCACAAGACTTACAGACTGTACACAACATGAACATTTTGAGAAATTTCCCAGGTACAAGAAATCTCACAACAGTGATCTACAACTGATAAACAAACATGGATTACTTACAGCATATTATGACCAAGATGCAATGTAAAATATGTTCATTTTTCATTTAAATTATTTTTCATGGCCGTCCATAATCTTGGATGAAATGTATTATGTTCTTTTCTGGATAACAGGATCCAACAGAAACCAGCATCTCCTTCTCCCAGCGGTGTGTCCATGAAGAGACACCGGTCTATGAAACTTCCTATAACAGAGTTTCCTATTGATAAAAGGTGAGAGAAGTAAAGCCAATTCTAGTGCTGTGTCTACTAATACTTATCCGCATTAAAGTATCTATATCATTTACCCTTCATGAATTTATTTTCAAAGGAGTCTCAGGATAAGAATAATGTGATTTATGATATGTTTCAAACAAATGGAGTTTAGTTAATAGGATATTTCATGAATGAATTTGAAGACTTAAGTATGGATTGAAAGAGTACCAAAATATCTTACTCATGTTGAAGTAAAATTACTGTTGAAACGCGAAAACACTAAACATTTCGTCCCCCAGCTCCTCTCACACTCCCTTGGGTCAATCAGTGTAATTTTGAAAATGCTGGAACAGAGCGATGACACACATCATTTCCCAACATTTTGTCAAAATCCGATCAGTAGTGTCCGAGATATTGTGCGTGACGGACAAACAGATTGGGTTCGATCCAAAAAAGCATAATATCTCCATTAAATTTCTCCAAACAGCTGGTGCAGCATAATACAAGTGTTTTGCAGGGAGCGACTAGGCATGTGACTGTTGCCGCATTCTAGACCAAAGCAATATCGTAGGCGGATGTAGGAAATAATAAGGTAAATATTGAATTTTTGGACCCACAGTGTAATTGTTTGGCTACAAAACATTTGGATTATGCTACATGCTGTAAAACAATTCTGAGTTACTTCAAAAACAGACATTGTAACATGATCTTGGCAAGACAACATGACAAGACTAGGTTCTTCTAATTAAAAAAACAAAAAAATGTGCATGAATAAATAAAACATGAATCAACACAACAATTTACAGAAGTGTTAGGTTATGCTCTGCTATAGAGCGCACAAATCTCTCCTCCCACAACTGCCTCATCAACATCTATTATTGTTTTCTCTATATAATTGGACTGCAGACTATACTATAGACTATGTTGAGCCTCATAAAAATAAGATTCTGAAATAAATGTATCATTTATTATTTGATCTGTGATAGACCAGCCCAGAGTCCATGGGAATTCCTGAAAACTTTAGGTTACTTGTGTATCCCCGGTTCTCTGAGTTGCACGAGTGAGATGTTTCACTATGGGACACGCTCCCTCGCGTATTCTCAGAAGCATTTATTCCACTTATAAAACCTTGCAAACATGAGAGGCGAGGACCAGCTAGCTGCAGCGCAGGTATCCTAAATAGAAACCCCCCTAAACAGGGCCCAGGAAGTTGCCAAACCCCTGATAGAGTGCATGCGTAAACCAGCTGTGGCCTGAAGACCCATGCTCCACTATCCCTTGGCAAAGCCTCTGCTTTGTGACAGGCTTATCCCTGCAGGGCTTAACCCAAGACACAAACAACTGGTCCCCTTTCCTGGAATCACCAGTTCTATAAAAATATGTGCGAAAAGCGCGCACCGGACACAAAAAGTGTAGCTGTTGCTGCTCTGGAGAGCCGTTGGAAAAGCAACAAGCTCCACAGGTGAGAATGAGTTGATTACCGTAGGGACAAAAGCAGGGTTAGGCCGCAAGGTCACCCTCAAATTCCCAGGGGCAAATCGCATACTTGTAGGATAAGTTTTCCCGACTCCAAATGGATGACTTACGAGAGCCTCCGATACAACAGCCAAATCCCACGACAGGGAAACCAGTTTAGAGACAGGGAGCAACCTCCGTGCCCCCCATGAACCGGCAGATAAGGGGATGCTGACCCACAGTCTTGTCCCAAAAGCCAACATGGCACGCAGCAATAGTGGCCAAGTACACTTTAATAGTAGAGAATGCTCTCTGCTTATTGATTAAATCCTGAAGGAAGGATAAAATCACACCCACCGAACACTGGAAAGGAATTTCCTGTGCATTAGCACACCATTCCTCAAACACCCTCCACTTACAATCATACAAAGAAAGAGTAGTAGTAGTAGAAATCTTTATTGTCCCCAATGGGGCAATTTGGTTCACAGCAAGCAGCTGCAATACATCAACAACATCAGAGAAACATAATCACATATCACAAAAACACAGACAATATGACACAATATAAATTTATGCCAACAAGGAAACTGTAGGCCTACATCCATGCATAAGAAGGGAACAGGCCCTTGTTCCACACACCTAACTGCACATAGCCTACACATTCAATCTGTGGATTGCCTCAGGGATAAAAGAGCTCCTGTTACTGCTACCTTTAGGGAGCCTGAACCTACGCCCAGAGGGAAGAAGGGAAAACTCAGAGAAAAGAGGGTGCAGGGGCTCCTGAAGTATATCCTGAGCTTTCTTAGTAACTCTCTTCTGATAGATATAACTAAGATCATTGAGGTCAGTGCCAGTGATTTTAGAGCACAACTTCACAATTCCTCTTAACAGGTTCTTTTCTCTCTGATTTAGATTACCGAACCAGCAGATGAGAGCAAAAGTAAGAATTGACTCAATGCAGGATGAATAGAACATTTTCATAAGAGACTTCTCCACATTACGGAGCTTCCTTAAAAAGAATAAACGTTGATGACCTTTATTTACAATTGCCTTCACATTGGGCTCAAAGCATAAATCATCATCTAAAATTGTCCCCAGGTATTTATACTGCTTTACCACCTCTACCTGCTCACCATTAATAAGGGTAGGTGGGGGGGCAGCAACTCCCCTGCGAAAATCAATGGCCATTTCTTTGGTCTTCGACACATTGAGTTTAAGAAAAGATTTGTTACACCAGTGTGCAAACTCATTAACTATTAGGCCATGGCAGGTCTCACCATCCTTTAGAAGGCTCAGTACAACAGAATCATCTGCAAATTTAATAACATATCTGGACTCATGGTGGCTCACACAGTCATTGGTGTACAACACAAATAGCAGGGGTGAGAGGACACACCCTTGTGGCGAACCAGTAGAAGATTTAAGAGCACCAGAGAGGGCCCCATTCACTCTCAACCTCTGAGAACGGTCAGTTAAGAAGTCCACAAGCCAGCCAACAATATTAAAATCCAAAAATCCAAAATTACATATGAGCCTTTGTCCAAGAATATGGGGTTGAATACAATTAAAGGCAGAAGAGAAGTCAATAAAAAGCAACCTAGCATGGGTCTTAGAGGGTAATGGTGGCATCCTCTACCCTCCTCTTAGCTCTGTAAGCAAACTGTAAGGGATCGAGTTTGTCTTCAGTCATGGCAAGGATTTCATTTTTGACAATCCTCTCGAAGCCCTTGAAGTCAGGGAAGTAAGGGCCACAGGGCGATAGTCATTTAATGATTTAGGAGCCTTAACTTTGACTACTGGAACTACAATAGTGTTCTTCCACATTTTTGGGACCCTCCTCTGCTGGAGTGACAGCTGAAATATAAAAGACAGGATGCCACATAGTTGCCTGGCACAGTTTTTTAATAGCCTGCCACCAATGCCGTCAGGGCCAGGACGTTTCCTCTCCTTAGTCTGCAAGAGAGATTTCAGCACTTCCTCTTCATCAATAATAATACAACTATTAGAGGCTCCAGCATTACTTCTAAAAGCAAGGTGTTCATCTTTAACATCATGCACATCAAAATGTGAATAAAAGTGATTCAGATCTTCAGCCAGCAGCCCATCGGCTTTATAAGATATTATAGCTTTCTTCCCTTTTTTCTCCATCCCCATCATTGACATAATACCCTCCCATGCAGAACGCGAGTTTCCTTTGCTTAGTTCATTCTCTACTTTGTCTTTATATCTCAGCTTAGCTTTCCTAATTTCCCTTTTCACACCTCTAGCTGCCACTGCTCTCTGAGCGGAATCACCTCGGTAAAAGCAGATCTTTTTCTGATTCAGAACACATTTAACTGACTTTGTAATCCAAGGTTTATTGTTTGGAAACACTGTACACAATTTACATGAGATAACTGACTCTTCACAGAACGTCATACTAGTGACTGGAGTCGGTCAGTTCGTCTAGATCACTGCAGGAGTTTCTGAAGAGATCCCAATTGGTGTACCGTTCCATAATATAAAACCTCCTTGTTACCATTGGCCTAGCTTCCGTATAAACTGCCTTACGGCAAGTCACAGCGATCTACAGCAGAGAGCTACTAAAGGATTTTTGGACTGATTGGGTTTAACCGCGCTATATTACTGTTGGTAAGATGTCACATTTTATTCATTTAACATTAGTCTTGTGACATTACAAAGCAAACCCCACGCTGTGTGGCAGCTGGTGTGACACACTTTACGGCCTTGATGTCCAAACTTCCGTTGTCGCCATAGAAACTAACCATAGACGCCATTTTTTGGTGTACTAGCCAAAATACCATAGAAAACAGTGTAAAGACCATTCTATCCATTCAAGTTCTGTGGGTTGAGCCACCTGGCTCTCTCCTGCAACACCATCATTGCCATGGGCTTTCCTGTCGCCTGGACAGCGCATCACTGTACATGGAGACAGATGTCTGTGACCGTGGTGATCTCATCCCACACAGCCACATCAGGCTTGTCAGCCATGACATCGTACAGCTCCGCTTGGTACGCAGTGAGCATCAATGTGTCATTCAGCACCCTCACCGCCACAGCAGCCCCCTTATACGCCCGTCATGGTGGACTGGAACCGGTCTGCTTTTGACGGCAGAGTCGGTGACCTGGACAATGCAGCCGACAGCTTCGGGTGGACGAGCCATGGCATGCCTTTCTATCCCCTCAAAATCGTAGCGAGACCAGGGGGCCTCTGCTGCGACAGCAGGCCAGGGAATATCCAGTTTTTACACGGCGAGTTTGCACATGTTGTGCATGTCGACGCTGAGAGTTGGAAGGGGTGGTGTACCCTCCCTTACTCCCTTAGCAGCCGACATGACGAGGGGACTGCCACTGACATTTTGAGTCAGGGGAACAAAAGAGGAGTCATCATCGTCCTCGTCACACAAGAAACTCCTCTCCCACAGACCCTTCCCCCTACTCAAAATCCAGCAGGAGGGGCGTCTCAGCCATCGGGTCTGAAACATCAACCACCGAGCCCCAGCGTTGGCTAACTGGGTTAGGGGTTTCCGCGTCACTTGCACCAAGCTGGTGGTCCTCGGTGGCAGCACCAGCCGGGAGAATCATCGCTGCCTGGCCGTGTTCAGGAGCAGACCTGGTGTCTTTGCTTGAAATTTTATTCCCACATTTGCAGAGACAAGCACCGGTATTTTCTTCCCCTGTGGTGCAGGCAGCTGTGCAGCTGTCGCCATTTAGCTGGAGTGCTAAACAGGTGGCTAATATCTGGTGTGATAAGAGCCAAGTTAGCCCAGGTGGAGCGAAGACAGCGCAGTAGCCTAGACTTAGCATACCGAGCTGGAGCTAGCTTAGTGGTAGAAGCCAGGAGAAGCTACTACAACAACCCTACTGTTTGGAGACAGACTAGAGTATCTCTCTAAACGTCTTACCTATGGAGAAGGTAAGCGAAACCTTGATGCAGCTCCAGAAAAACCAGCGTTCGGTAATGGAGATGTCCGCTCAAATCTGTGAACGATTAAGCTAGTTAGCTGAAGCATCAGGCAAGAGATAATTTTTTTGAAGCGAGAAGCGGTGATTGAATGACGAGTAATGCACTGTCAGCCCTATAGGATATAGGGAGGAGGGTCCTGATGCAGACGTCATGACTGCCAGCCACTCAGGGCTGGTGTAGTGAAATAAATACTTCTGAGAATACACAAGGGAGCGTATTCCATAGTGAGACACTGAAACAAATGCTATGAAAGAGACGCGGCAACGCTCTCCTAAACAGCTGCGCTTGATTTTTCACCTTTTTTTTATTGAACTTTAACCTCCAAATACGCTGACCTCTACGAGTTACGTAGAGGTTATTATAGGCGCTGGAGCACACAGAGTTATATAACTTAACATTAAAAACATATCGGAACCTGGCCAAAAAGTCACAGGCATGGCAGATAATATCCGAAAGGATGGGGATACCAGGTTGGAAAAATTATATTGCGTTATTTGCATATTGAAAAGAAGCCTAGATAGTATCATCGTTGGATTAATTCAGCTGCTTTGAACTACCTGAAAGCATTAACTTAGCACATTATTCATGTTATTAGTAAATCTATCTACACCATTTAAACAGACTATTTACAGAAAACTAACCCATAGGCTGTTGAAATTGTTTAATAAACTACTGGTGACTCTACTAGCCTACCGAGATTCCAGCTTGCACTCTACCTCACGCAAAATATGTGCATTATCGCTTCTGGTGTGAAAGCCCCGTTACACTCACTGTCAGTTGCTTTGGATAAGAGCATCAGAAAAGTGTGTAAAATGTCAAATTGTAGAAGGATTGAATTAATTTCAGTTCGCAGTATGTTGAAGTATTTACCTCATGTGATAAGGAAAATATGCTTCAGTTGAAAGCATTTTGTGCCAGTATGAAATATATATATTATGTGTTATTAATATATACATTTATTTATAGATGCAAATATGTAGGAGTGGGCGTTTCTGGTGGTCCGACGCCAAACCGTCAACTGACCCTGGATATATTAAAGGTGGGTATGTTCAGAGAGAACGTCCTGTACCCAGAAGGTCACAGGTTCAGCCCTGTTGAAGTGTCCTTAAGCAAGACACTGAACCCTTACCTGCACTCCTGGCTTTTTCACCTTTTTTCGTTGCAGCGTGTGCCTGGTTCACATTGCCACCTATCCCATCATGTCATATACACGTGATTACTTGCTTCTCATAGACAATGAATGTAGGCAAACTGTTCGTCTTTTGAAATTGTATCCGATGTGAGGCACTAGTGTTTACTTTGGGCACACTGTCTCAAAAGCATAATTCATGAACACCATCAAAAAGGAAAAGAAGCCCGTGCACCAGCCAGTTAGGACATCAAGCCTCAAAAAGCTTTTTAAAGGCAAGTTAAAACATTGTGTAGTAAAATGACAATCCTTGTCCATATCAGGTGTTTCAATCCAAAGCCATTACTTTCCTGAAACAAGCACTGAGAAGACATACAAAGGCCCTTACTGCAGAGCACAAAGGACTGTTTGAGGAAGAGGAAGAGGAGGAAATGGTCGATGAGTCAGACGCTGAAGCCAATGAAGGGGCTCTGAAGATCGCCCTCCATGTTTTGAGGACCATGAACGAGAATGGACTTGCTTACCTGCTGGAGCAAAGTAAGAAATTGCATCTTTTCTTGGGGAAGTGTTTGTGAGTGTGTGTGTGTGTTTGTGTGTGTGTGTGTGTGTGTGTGTGTGTTATAGATGGTGAGAGAGGTCAATTTAGAAGTAAATTCTAGTAAATTCTAGTACTCAACTTGCATTGTTGATGAAATGTAATCCATATTTTACAGAGAATCAAAATATTAAAAACATCCTTTTTGGTACTGGCACATTATTTATACAGTTATTTTACATTGGCTCATACAGGTATTTTTTTCTGCGTCCACTGTATATTAAGCAGCACAAAGCCAATCTCGGAACCCATCGTCTATCGGTCTGAGGACGATTAGACTCTGGGGGCGATGGCCAATATTTCAGGGTTTCCGGTGTAGCCTGCAGACATCCGGGCCAAGACTTCCTCTTCCGTGCGCCAGTCATTGTTTACAGTCCGATTAGCAACTTGAGACGCGAGAATGGAATTGGAGTTGAGAGACGACGTCTCATATGCAGATATCTGTTTATAGAGATTAGCTGAAATGTCGTCTGGACCTAAAACACCTACAAAAAGTATCGATGTTTGTGTTTTTTGTGGAGAAACGTTCGACTCTCGCGTCTCAAGTTGCTAATCGGGCTGTAAACAATGACCGGCGCACGGAAGAGGAAGTCTTGGCCCGGATGTCCGCTGGCTACACCAGAAACCCCGAAATATTGGCCGTCACCCCCAGTGTCTAATCGTCGTCAGACCGATAGACGATGGGTTCCCAGATTGGCACAAAGCTAAAATCACAACATGAGTACATTTTAACGGTTTCTATAACCAAATATTCAGTGCAATACAAATGTTTTTTTCATTGGCCAGTAATGATTCTTTTCAATAACTGGGGTCATCCTACCTCGTAAGATAAGAAAAAAAGGACTTCTTATTAATGTGACTAATGTCTGTGCTGTTAGGTCATTACGGAGAACTTGTCATGTACCAAAGGAAGCAAAAATCTTCCCTGAAGAAGAAATGCGAGTGCTTGCCTGAAGTAAAAGAAAAGCAAGGAAATACCACACCTCTCAACGAGATCTATACAGAACTCTACATCATCGAGGGAGGCAGTGGAGAGATCAATAATGAACATGAGGTGAGACAGATTGAGACAGCCTTCAACAGACCAAGGACTTTGGAAACTCCAATCAAGTGTGAGGACATCTTCAGGCCTTTACCCAGACAAGCCAAACCAATCAGAACAGTGCTCACCAAGGGAATAGCTGGCATCGGCAAAACTGTGCTGGCACAGAAGTTCATGCTGGACTGGTCAGAGGAGAACGCCAATCAAGATATCCAGCTCCTGTTTTCACTTCCTTTCAGGGAGTTGAATTTGCTAAACACAGAAAAAAGAAGTTTGATGGAACTGTGTGACCTCTCTATCGAGCTGGAAGCCTCTGGACTCAAAGACCTGGAGAGTTACAGCGTTCTGTTTGTGCTGGATGGTCTCGATGAGTGTCGACTCCCTCTGGATTTCCAGGGCAACGAGCGCTGTTGTGACGCCACACAGTCAGCCTCAGTGGATGTGCTGCTGACAAACCTCATTGCAGGAAACCTGCTACCAAAAGCTCGTCTCTGGATAACCTCCAGACCTGCTGCCGCTGGCTGCATCCCTCCACAGTACATTGACCTGGTGACTGAAGTACGAGGCTTCAATGACCCACAGAAGGAGCAATACTTCAACAAGAAAATTGATAATGTGAACTTAGCCAGAAGAGTAATCGCACACATAAAGTCAACAAGAAGCCTCTACATCATGTGCCATGTGCCAGTGTTTTGCTGGATTTCTTCCATCGTTCTGGGAAAAAAGTGTGCAGAATCACAAAAAGGAGAAATGCCGAAGACTTTGACTCAGATGTACATCAACTTTCTGGCATTTCAGACCACACAGATGCATCACAAGTACTGTGAACAGCTGGAATTGGACAAGGACAAGGGAATTGGACAAGGGAGCAATAAGATCATAATGTCACTTGGAAAGCTGGCATTTCAGCAGCTGGAGAAAGGCAACCTGATCTTTTATGAGGAAGACCTGAGAAACTGCGGTATTGATGTCACAGAAGCATCTGTCTACTCAGGAGTATGCACTCAGGTCTTCAGGGAAGAGTCCTGGTTGCTTCATAAAGTCTTCTGCTTTGTGCATCTGAGCATCCAAGAGTTTCTCGCAGCTTTGTACGTCTACCTGATGTACAGGAACCACGGTGTAAACCTGATGATCGAACAACATGGCACCTTGACCGAACCTCAGATGTCCAAACCCACGCCTGTAGCCGGTCTGCACAAGGCTGCAGTGGATAGAGCCTTACAAAGTGACAACGGCCACCTGGATCTCTTCCTCCGTTTCCTCCTCGGACTCTCTCTGGAGTCCAATCAGGCTCTGTTCAGAGACTTAATGATACAGGTAGAGGCCAGCAGCTCACACAGTCATGAGGAAACCATCATGTACATCAAGGGGAAGATCAGGGAGAATCCACATCCAGAGAGGTGCATCAATCTGTTCCACTGTCTGAATGAGTTAAATGACCACTCTCTGAAGGAGGAGATCCAGAGCTACTTGGGCTCAGAACAAGACTCGTCGATGGACCGCTGCTCCCCTGCACAGTGGTCAGCTCTGGTCTTTCTGTTGCTGACCTCAGAGGAGAAGCTGGAGGTGTTTGACTTGAAGAAATACTCCAAAACAGAAGAGGGTCTTCTGAGGCTCCTTCCAGTTGCCAAAGCATCCAGATCAGCAATGCAAGTATCTCTGCAAATCATTCATTAGTCATTTTGACTTTTCCCAGGTCATTCCACCTTAATGTACCATGAATCCCACTATGGCCCCAGTGGAAAGGGAAGTAGAATTGTTGGTACCATGCTGTACACATTGAGCTACACTGAACAGATGACCTGACACTCAGACTGAGCAATTTATATTCAGATGCTGGCAGGTCTTGAAATCTAATATATGCATGTTGTCTTAATCCATTTAATCCCTCTTATTTGGGAAGATACAATTGGCATAGAAGAAATGTATTCCCTGATAGGCAACACTGTTTTAATCTCAACTCCATTTAATGATATTGTGACAATAACAAACTGTGAATTGTGTATTCAATATTAGACCGTATTGTTACACCTCTAGACCTGAGATATGACACCCTATTGTCATCATGGATCGCAAATTTAAATTGCAAATCAAATTTGTCTTTCTCTTTATCAGGCTGAATGATTGTAATCTCACTGGAAACTGCTGTGAGGCGCTGTGCTCCACTCTCAGCTCAACATCTTGTGAACTGAGTGATTTAAACCTAAGTGACAACAATTTACAAGATTCAGGAATTGAGCTTCTCTGCATTGGACTCGGGAGCCCATTTTGCAGACTGAAGACACTAAGGTGAATAAGTGCTGTACCTGATAATGATGATGTCTCTTTAAGTACAATATTCTCAAAATGCAATGGGTTGTAATACTTTAGCAGAACTTAGTACAAGTGTATTCTTTAACTAGTCAACTTTTTAAAGGAATAGTTCACCCAAAATGAAGATTTGTTAATTATTAAAATAAGTTAATTATCTACTCATCCTCATGCAAGCTGATACACTGGTGAAATTTGTATGTCAAAATAACACAGCGAGCTAGCTAGCACTGCTCCGTAGCACCCTTCTCCAAAAACAACTGGAGTGAATGGAGACCATTTCATCAGAGTTCCAAAAATGGCCAAAAACTGACGATAAAATGGCTCCCAAAACAGCATAATCCAAGTGTCCTGAAGCTAACAGGTAGTATTGTGCGTCCAAAAGTCCAATATTTACCTCAGCCATGCCACTGCCAAACTCTGCAGAGATGGGGATGGATGAGCTGGTGTGATGCTGACATGGTCCTGGAGGCTCTGCTGTCACAAGGAAGAAAAAGAAAACAATAAAATCAGATTTAGGAGGCTTTTACCAGTCAGCAATGAAATGTGGACTATATGAGAGCATTGTCTGTTTTTCCCCTTCAGGCTGAACCGATGCAGTCTCACCCAGGGGTGCTGTGAAAAGCTGGCTTCAGTACTGAGCTGTGGCTCATCACATCTTAGAGAGCTGGACTTGAGTGACAACGACATTGAAGACTCAGGAGTGAAAATGCTCTCCACTGGACTGGGAAGTTTGTGCTGTAAACTGGAAACCCTCAGGTATCATTATCCTCATATCCTGCAGAGATTAAAGAAATAATCTGGGGGTCATTCTGGTTTAGGTGTTTTAGGGCGTTTTCACAACTGCGCTTTTAGTCCGGTTAAATCAGACTCTTGTTCGTTTTCCCCCTTGGTGCGATTCGTTTGGGCAGGTAAGGTCTTGGTGCGGTCCAAACGAACTCTGGAGTGGTTCGTTTGTGGTGGGAACGTGATCCGACCTCGATCCGACCAAACTACCAGGTGTACTCAATTTACTCCGCAAGTTTGAGCTAAACGGCTCCTGTAGCCAGGTATAGCAGGTATA
Source organism: Centroberyx affinis (assembly GCF_046629955.1). NCBI lineage: Eukaryota > Metazoa > Chordata > Actinopteri > Beryciformes > Berycidae > Centroberyx > Centroberyx affinis. The sequence continues at coordinate 98,901 of NW_027278728.1, read as the reverse complement.
GCCAGGTATAGCCACTGGCTTGAAAATGCTATACTGGCTAATAGCCAGTATAGCATTTTCAACAAACCACGTTCTCACGTGGTTTGTAGTGATGCATTTTGGTTCGCTTGGATTTTTCTCTGTGTGAAAAGAAACCCAACCAAGGGGAAAATGCTCCAAGTTTACAAACACATCAACTGATTCGGACCAGAGCAATCGAACTATAGGTGTGGAAACGCCCTTAGGCAATGAGTTGAGACCAAACTCTGCTGCTCGACAGGTTGTCGTTCTGTAGCATTACGGAGGAGGGTTGTGGTTTCTTGGCCTCAGCTGTGAGGTCCAACCCATCCTACCTGAGGGAGCTGGATCTGAGCTACAACCACCCAGGAGACTCTGGAGTGAAGCTCATCTCTGAAGCTGTGAAGGAAGCACACTGTGACTTAACCAAACTCAGGTAAAGTCCATAATCTAGTGTGATTATTCTTCTATTTCTTCTATTAACAATATTGATGTCACATGAGGCAGATTCAGATGTGACAGCAGTAGGCCAGGCAGGCTTTTATGTTCACTGCCTCAATAATGTCCAGACTGACAGCACATGTTCCTATCTATTCCACAGTGTGGACCACAATGCAGAATGCTGGTTAAAATCAGGACTGAGAAAATGTAAGTTAACAAATATTAGTTATGCATTGTTGTCTCTAAGTTGATGTTTTTGTTGCTGAAAATGAACAAACACAGTTTTGAAAAGTAAATGTAGTAATCAGATTGATCAAAGATGTGTTCCAACTGTGTTTCCAACCGTAATTCACATAGGCACAGCTAGTAGGGATGTAACAAAACATTCAGCTAGTTGGTTCGAAATGCGATGCGGTTCAATATTATGACAATATTTTGAGCAGAATCTGAATGAAGACATTTATTACTGAAAAAAAATATTTTTTTATTTCTGAGGGAAAACAAAAACAAAAGCATAAACAAACCATAAACTCAGTGACTACACGATTCTTCAACTTAAAACATTTTAAGACCTTTTAAATGCTACTTCAAATAAAATTAAGACTTATTTCAACCCCACATATGCTTGAAGAGGAAAAAAGAAACCAAGGTTTTTTTTTGCTAGAAAAATAGTGAAAAAAAATAGTGAAAAGAGAAGCAGCTCTGTTTTACAGACCTTTTTACCTTTATTAAGAAAGACAGGAAAGACAGGGAGGACGTGACAACTGACAAAGGTCCCAGAGCGGATTTGAACCCATGAAGTCACAGTTACATGGCATGTACCTTAGACCATGGAGCCACCAGGACACCCCTCCATTGCTAAATTTTGTGTGACATACTTTTGTTACATCTCAGATGGCTAGCCAGTGCTTTATTGGTTACCATGCCAATTCTTGTGGTAACCAGGGAGCTATAGTGGTGTTTTGGCTTTCACCTGTCTACACTACTTGAAGAAAACTCTTCACAAAGTACATGTGCTTTGGTAACTGCCAGAATACCTAAATGTGCAGTCTTAACTGTGATTATGGGAGCTTTGAGATCATCTTCATCACCCTCTCAGGTATTACTGCTATAATAAATTCTGTCTAATTCCTTGACTTCTTCCTGCCGTCAGATGCATGTGAGCTCACAGTGGATCCTAACACAGCCCACAAACTCCTCATCCTGTCTGATGGGAACAGGAAGATCACCCACAGGAAAGAAGAGCAGCCATATCCTGATCACCCAGACAGATTTGACAACTGCATACAAGTCCTGTTCCAAGAAGGCCTGACTGGCCGCTGCTACTGGGAGGCTGAGTGGGAAGGGAACTGGGCCGGGCTCGGAGTTGCATACAAGGGCATCAGTCGCAAGGGGGTTGGAAATGATTGTATGATGGGGTACAATCCACTGTCTTGGGGTCTGCACTGTTCTGCTGATGGCTGCTATGCATGTCACAACTTTAAGAGCATTCCCCTTCAAGTCCCTTTGGCTGCTTCTCGTAGATTGGCCATTTACCTGGACTGTCCGGCCGGCATCCTGTCCTTCTACAGAGTTTCCTCTGGCAGGTCGCTGACACACTTGTACACCTTCTACACCACATTCACTGAGCCTGTCTACCCAGTTTTTCAAGTCTGGGAATGTGACTCCTCGTTGAAATTGTGTCAGTTGAAGTAGCTTGGCATTTCCTTGACAGCACAAAGGATTGGACTCTGTTGTATTAAGTCCTCTTAAACTGTGACTTGGGTGAGTCAGTGTTTTTGATTGGCTGGAAGGGCCAATTAATTTCAGATAACGTCAACGCTTTGACATAATAGACCTATGATCTCTCTAAAATAATGCTCCTGCAAGAGTTTTTCTCAGACATCAGCTGAGGCATTCTCTGATCAGTTGCAGCTATTGCACTGTTGCTGCCAAATGTATACACACAGAGCTGATTCAGACTGTGTAAAATTAAGTGGATCATAGTGTTCACAGATTGAGATCTGCATGTTTTAGCAGTTCCTACTCAGACTTGGACTATTTGGTGTGCACACTGAGGATTTTGGGTGTGCCTTTGCCTGCACACAAGTTTATTCAAAACTTTAGCTTCTTTGTCATTTCCAATGGTATGGTGAAAACTCAGATCATGGGATTTTCAACTTTTCATGTCTATCTGCTGAGGCATTGCCTTAAAACCCAATGAATTATTTAGCCTCAAGCTCAATTACTTTTTTTTAAGGATCCAATTCATATCTCGACTTAAGCTCTGTACAGTATTGCTTGTCATTATCTATGCTCCACCCTACTGCACCAATTCCAACCCTAGAGTTGTGTTTGTTAGTTTGGAGAAGAACATCCTCCTGCAAGATGTAATCTTGAGGTGATGAATATGTAAATCAAGGTGTCTTCACAGAATCCATACATGGATTCTGACACTGATTTAAGTCCATTGTACACACCTTTCTTTATGCACCAGAAACCATATAAAGTGTCTGGTGCTCCGTTGGTTTCATGATAGATCAGAGCCTAGATGCCAAACTAAACTCTGTATATATATTTGCATTAATTCTCAGTAATCTATTTACATGAGTTGGCAGACTGAAATAATGTAAAACAAGAAATCTGCATACTAATGAACATCGAAGACGGAAGTCGGATATTAATCGCTGAGTCACAAAAACATGAAAGAAATTAATTAGACTGTGCAGCGCTGTTGATTGGTCTGTGAATAATTGGGATGAAGTTTAAAGCTTTTTGACAACTCTCCACAATAAGTATATGTGGCCTGCCATTAATGTGTTTGAGGTTTTAAAGGATCATCAAAGGAGAAGGCAATACCCAGGCACACAGAGGATGCCAAACATGAGCCAAGTTCACCAGAAGCCCAGTGCATCATTTCTGCAAGGATAGGGCCTCAATCACTGAGCTCTGCCATTTTGAATGATGATTTGCAGAGCCAGATTGCACAGCCAACACCCCTCCACGTTAGTCCAGGTAACATAGCTCCTTTTCACACCTGGTCCAGCTGCTGCAGCACCTGGACCAGGTGTTCAGGGATGTTGTCTCAGGCCTCTGTCTCCCATTGCCTGGCACAGATATTAATGGCAATATGGACAGATTCCATCATGCTTCATTCCAAACGTTGAGTTAAACTTCAGTTGGCAGAGCCAAAGAACCTCAGTTTTTCAGACTAATTAACATTAGACTGAAGCCCAGTGAAAAAAGACAAGCAGTAAGAGAGGAGGAAGCTAATATTATGAAGCCTAGCGCTCTGCTGCTAACTGAAAAAAATACAAATTAATTTATCTAGGTTAGCTAGCTGAGCTTCCAAGTTCAAACTAGCCATACTAGCCTATAGCTATCTAGGTAAGCTAGTTAGCTAGCTGCTGACCTTCCACATGTTGATTGCCATGGTCATGAATGAAGGAAACAAAGACATCATCTCCACTTATATTTTGACCACAGTTCATTATTTTCTATTTAAGTTCGCCAGTTAGCTCTGAAAAACTGTTGTACTTTGGCTCCGCCCATTGAAGTTTAACTCAACCAATTATTTCTCTTGGTCTGGGGTTGGGACAGTTATTTTCAAAATATGATTTATTTCTAAATACTGATTACTTGTTAAAAAAAATGCCTGTACCCTTCATTACTTGTCATTATCAAGTATATTGGGTCATGTTGTAGCAATAGTGTCACTATTATCATAGTGTTATTAACTAACTGCAGGTGTGACTATAGGTCCGCTTCACACCTGGCATTAACATTCATCTGATTTGATAATATGATGTCTCTGGTATAAACACTGAAACCAGATTTTCCTTTCCCTCATCAGCTGTCATGTCAATATGTCATGCATGCCCCTTCCTTCCATAATGTTTACTACCTTTAAATTTGACTGTAAACAGATCATCTCACTTCTCCATCCACCAGCATCCTGACAATCCATTTTTGACAAGTATATTTCTATCTGAGCTGCCTGTCACCTGTTTGATTTGAATGGCTAAGCAGTTGAAGCATTAAGAGCTTGAACTTCCTGGTTGGATCCACCTGCAAAAGTTTATTTCTGTTCCTAGTTGCTACATTTGGATTGGAGACACTTTTCATTTCCAATTTGTTGGTATTTCTTGTGTCTCTGTCCACCTGCTGAGCTGGTTTGGGAGAATGAAGCTTCAGTGTGTTTTTTAGTGTATTTACACCTGAAGCATACATTTGAAGCATTTCTGCTCCAGTCAGGATGGATGTTACTGCCAGGTGGGAAAGTAGAGCAGAGAAGACGTTAGTTCAGCTTGGTTTCATTCTGTGTGGCTCGTCTGTGATGTGATATGTGACCGAGTATCAGCAGCAGCTGTTCTGTAATGTTTGCATTTGTTTATGGTTCATCTATAAATGATTGATTATACCAGTAGTTATTTTGGCACTTCATGACATCATGACACAGCACATTATAACCAGCATATTGTGATTGCCGTAACTCTAAATAAAGTTTGTTTTAAATTCATAATTATATCTGTTGTCAGTCTTTATTAAACTAACAGGTGCAAAACAACAAAACTTTGATTGTGCTCAGATAGCCTATAGGTAGAAGTACTAAGTAAGTAATAGTATACTTAAATTAGTATATAAATAAGTATAGTATTGATTATATTAAGTATAATGACTGTTGGGGAAAATGTTTAATCCTTTTTAATTATTTGGGGAATGTTGTTTTCCAGCAACTTGTCCTGCTTCACATACAGTTACATACATTCACACTGGGAGTTGACCACCACCCAATACCCAGCCTATTGGTACAAATGTGTATGTGTATATACTGTGTATATGTATTGGGATAGATGGACTTCTATAAGATAAAGCTGCACTGTACCAAGGGATTCTCTCTGTTTTATTTCCTGATACTGAGGAAACTGATGGAGGAAAGCAGTGCATTATGGAGGAAATGTGGCAAAAGCAGTTCTTATGTCACTATTCATAATTCACAAGCTGGATGGATGTTAGATGAAGTTACAACATTTTTTCAGTGTTTCCGTTTCTACCTGACTGATCCAGAGTCAGGAGGAGCAGCAGGTTGGAGCTTCAGTTTCGTTTTCCCTCCAGAGCTCTTCAGGTTTCTCTTTCCTGTCCGGTGCAGTGAAACCCGGTTCAGCTGCCAGGCTGCTTCCCAGTCTGATCCAGATCAATTCAGATGATTGATCTTCTCCTCAGCTGCATCAGTTCACTGGTTCTTCTTCCCTTGTGGCTTAGAGTGTTCAAATACAGTTATTATGATTATGATCACTATAATATATTAAATAAGTACATAATAGCCTAATAGAGAATGTTGTCATAATTGTCAATAATACTAATACTACTACTGCTAATAATAATATTGTTTAGAGACTAATTTTATAATAGGCCTACTTCTTTTGATTACGTATTATTACTATTATTATTATTACGTTAGTAATCTAGTCTTGTCTTGTTTATGTAGCGCTTTTTCACAAGCATGTCTCAAAGGGCTGTACATAGCATCATATACAATACATGTCATACACATAGGCCTACTACATCACATGGCATTTTTGAATTATTATTAGTAGTAATATTATTAGTGGTAATGGTAGTAATTCTGCTAGTAGTAAAAGCAGTAGCAACAGCAGCAGTGGTAATACTAGTAGTAGTAAATAGCATTGAACAGTGTAACTATAATAGGGAACGTCTCAGCAGCTTCTGTTCTCTACTTTCACTTCAGCTGCACAGAAACTCTTCAGGCTGCAGCTGCCTGCCACAGATCAGACACTGACAGGAGCAACAGGCTTCAGGAGAATACAACACATCATTAGGCTACTACAACTGAATATAATGTTGAAAATAATTGAAGATAATAGCGCAATAAAAAACTACAGAAGCAGCGTCTTCAGTGACAGATTTACAGTTTAGAAAACGCAAACACACTTTTACACTGACAGTGTTATCCATGGAAAACTATTACAAATGTCAGGTGGAACCTTATCACGTCTCATTGCAACTGCAAAATTAACCATCATTCTAAGATCTTTTGGTTTCTCTATGGAGAAAATTGTGACCTTTCCTATGAAATGCAATACAAGCGCCATAAACAATGTCCTATTTTGATTTTTGTCACCTGACATTTTCTAGGTGGAAAGATTAGAAATCTTGTTTAAAAATGAACTGAAGCCATCTTCAAAGCAATAAAACAAATACAAATACACACAATCCATTTTAGTCAGAAAACCTTATCCTGTTTGTCACTGACCCATTTTGACATTTTAATACACCCTGGAAAAGACTCCAATGTTACAGTGTCATCTCTGATGCTTTTCATTCTGCTCATTCGGCTTGGGACTGTCTGATCATAACATGATTTTTCTAATCCCCAAGTATCATCAAAAATTGAAACACACAAAACCAAGAACTAGGATGGTGAAACAATGGTCTCCCCAGGCCATGGAGAGGCTCAGTGACTGTTTAGATATCACACACTGGTCTGTCTTTAAGGAGTCATGCCATGACTTAGACGAATACAATACTAGTATGTCTTACATCCATTTCTCAGAAGCTGTGTGCATTCCATCGAAGACAGTGACTGTGTTTAGTAACAACAAGCCATGGTTCAACAGAGAGGTTGAAATATTATGTAGGAAGAAAAACAATGCTTTCAAAGAGGGATGATAGAGAACTCTACAAATCCACAAAATATGAATTTGATCGGGCAGTGCGGAAGGCTAAGGCCAATTACAAAGGCAAGCTGGAGGACAAGCTCCAGGATAAGGACAGCAGAGGTGTGTGGCAGGGACTACGGCAAATAACCAACTATAAGGCCAAACACTCAGCCTGTAACGATGACCCCAAGCTTCCTAATGAACTTAATAAATATTATTGTCGGTTTGATGAAACCTCAACCCTCCAACAGAGTATGCCTACAGTGAAAGCCCCCCTGAGTCCACCTTTTGTGATTGGGGAACATGAGGTCAGGTGTCTGCTACACAATCAGAACAGCAGGAAAGCGGCAGGCCCTGATCTTGTGTCTTCAGCAACTTTAAAATGGTGAGCTGCTGAACTTGCTTCTGTTTTGACTTGTATTTTTATCTGGCCTATCAACCAGTGTAAAGTACCAGCATGCTTTAAATCTGCAGTAGTAATTCTGTTAGCTGTTTAAATGACTACAGGCCTGTTGCACTAACATCTGTTGTAATGAAGGTGTTTGAGCGTATAGTATGTAAGCATCTGTCCAGTGCTGTGCTGAATCCCAACCAGTTTGCGTACAGGGCCAATAGGTCGGTGGATGATGCTGTATCTCTCTGTCTTCACTCCATCTTGCAACATCTAGAGGCACCTGCCACCTACGCTCGAGTACTGTTCATCAACTATAGCTCAGCTTTTAATACAATCAACTGTAAGGTTGATATGGCAATAAATTATTGAATCTTGAATCTTGTATGATGTATAAAGATTTTTATCAGTTTGAAGAAATGGTAAACTGTATTCTTGCAGATCAAGCAGCAGGTAAAGAGAGTTAATTTGGTTTACTCTCCACTACATCATCCATTAAAACAGCTTGGCAGCAGGACTATAGAGCCTCTAGATGTCACCAGGGGAAATAATAATGATAATGATAATAATAATAATAATAGTAATAATAATAATAATAATAATAATAACAATAATAATAATAATAATAATCTATTTACATCCCTGTGTGTTCACGTGGACTTTGACAGCTCTTTGGAAACTCCCTCTCACTGCAGATGAATGACAGGAGATAAAATCATATTTGGCAGTTCCATAAGGAAATAAAATGCAGCCCGGCTAGTTCGCACCAGTCTCTCTCTCTCTGGTCACATGCAGAGTTTATTATGGTCGCCGTGCAGATAAACACTGAGCTTCATAATGATGTCAGAAAAGTGAAACTTAAGGAAATCAGACTGGAGTCTGGTATAAATATCCAGGCTACTGAAGTTCTAGGTCTGTCGTCCACACTCAGGATGGGGGTTCAGGGCTTATGCAGCTTGATTGAGGCCAACAGCCAGATCTACCAGGATGTCTGCTTCAGGGACAGCCGGCTGGTGATTGACGGCTCCAATCTGTACCACTGGCTGTATTTCGGCTCCGGTCTGGACCAGAATCACGGCGGGGAGTATGCTGCGTTTGAGGACCTGATCGGAAAGTTCGTCAAAGCCCTGCAAGACTGCCGGATCGAGCCGTACGTGGTGCTGGACGGAGGGACGGACATTACCGACAAGAAACTGGACACCCTGAGGAGCAGAGCCGAAGACCGGATCCGGAGAGCCCAAGTCGCGGCGGAGAAGGGCGGGAAGGAGGACATCATACCTCCGCTGGCCAATAAGGTGTTCAAACAGACGCTGGCCCGGCTGGAGGTCCCGGTGGCCCAGTGCTTTGGGGAGGCCGACCGAGAGATCGCCGCCCTGGCCAGCGAGTGGAAGTGTCCGGTGCTTTCCAGTGACAGCGACTTCTACATCTTTGACCTCCCGGGCGGACTGCTGCCCATCCGCCATTTCCAGTGGGAGGCGGGGGGGCGGAACGGCTCCTGGAGGGAGAGCTTCATCCGCTGTAAGAGCTACACCACCTCCAGTTTCTGCACCTTGTTCAACATCCAGCAGCAAGTCCTGCCGGTCTTCGCCGCGATGGCCGGGAACGACTACGTGAAACTGCAGGAGCTGACCTCCCGCTGGGCGCGCTCCGCCCCGGCCGGCAGCAGGTCGGCAGGCCGCCTGGAGGAGCTGCTCCGCTGGCTGAAGAGCTTCCAGCGGCCCCGGGAGGCCGTGGAGGCGGCGCTGAGGCTGATGGGAGACCTGAGCAGGCAGAGAGAGGCGGAGGTGCTGCAGGGCTTGTCTCTGGGCACGGAGGAGTACCAGCTCCCTCCCAGCGACCTGAAGCAGTTCTTCACCGACGGGACAGCGCCCCACCTCCTCCCAGAGGCGGTGGGTCTGGTCCCAGACTGGGCCCGGCTGCCTCTCACCCAGGGCCGGCTGACCAGTGACATGCTGGACGTGCTGCTGCTGAAGAGGGTGCGCCTCGGGGTCATGGTGGACCACGGCAGTCTGCCCAGCGCCCACCTGACCTCCCGGCCGCTCCGCCAGGTGATGTACGGGCTGCTGCTGGGCGGCGGGCGGAGGCTCCGGGTGGAGGAGTCCGACAGAGAGGGCCTCCGGCTGGGCAGCTGCATGGTCCGTCCCGCCCTGCGGGGGGTCGCTGAGCAGCTCAAACTGGACTCACTGGATAAGGTATAGCTAACGCTTTCACATCCAGAATATGGACTTATTTTTTATTTTTTTTAAATGAACAATTAGGCTATACAACTTTCAGACAGCTAGGTTTAGACTATAGATTAACTGAAACATTACCATGGTAAAAAAATGACAGACTAAAATGAGTAGCCTAATAAGAAGGACAGCACTAAATAAAATTAAGTCCATACATTCTGAAATAGTTCGTTGTCCTAATACGTAACAGTAGACATCCAGAATATATAGGCCTAATAAAAATACATCTGCCATTGCATCAGTGATGATCCAGCACGGAAAACCTATTTTTGTATTCAACGCCATTGGTTTTTTTTTATGTTTTTTTTTAAAGAAGCAGAAGAAATAGTCAATGTGATATGGAATTATTTTACAATATCTGTTTAATTAGAATAGATATTGTAAAATAATTCCATGAATCACATTTCAATAAAATGACAGAAACCACTTTCATTTTATCGAAATGTAATTCATATTTGGAATTTTGTTCCAAAGACAGAAATCAGATCAGTACAGTACAGTTACATTTAGGCCTAAATGCCTATCAATTTTCTCTTCTCTTTTTCAATTTTCGCTTCTCTAACTAAACCCTAACCCATATTTTAAAACCTGTACAAAGCGATTTCAGACCCTACAACCAATCCTGAAACTAACGTGTGCTGTGGAGATTTCCGTGAGACGTAATGATATAAACAAATAGCCACACACGCGGGCCAGCTGTGTTGTTGTTTTACAATATAACAATATATATTTTTATTTTTGCACCAGCTGACATTTTCTGGGTGGAAAGGTCAGAAATCTTGCTTAAAAAAGTATTGATGCCATCTTAAAAGCTATAAAACAAATATGAATACACGGAGGACATTGTTGTGGACTTTAAATCCATTTTAGTCCGAATTGTTGACCTCTTGTCACTGACTAATTTACTTAATTTGGATACCACATAAATATTTTTTTATCAGCCTAAAGGTGGTAAACTCTATTCCTGTAAATAAAACTGGGGACTAATTCCAGAATATAATAAAAATGCATGGGATAAAGGAAACTTTTAACCAAAGTGCAGTCCAAAGTTACAGTGTCATGAGTGGGAATTGAACCAATAGCCCAGATATAACAAAACAACTACAACAACAACAACAACAACAACAACAACAACAACAACAACAACAATAATAATAATAATTTGATAACATTTTTCAAAACAAAAAATAGATGAATCCTTGTGAAAGTTGTGATCTATTGATATAATCTATTAAATCTGATGACGTGATGGAGAGAAGATGAAGAGAAGAGGTTCAAGGACTTTATTTTCTGTAGAGTGAATTGTGCTTTAAGATCCAGAAATATATAAGATATGATTTATACAAATAAAACTAAGAACCACAAATATTTTTGACTATCCATTGGTACCTCAGAAAAAAAGGCCAACAGGTTTTTCATATTTTATATTTTATATTTATTTAGGGCCAAAATGTCCTAAATTGTTGAATCTCCGTTTGTGAATCAAATTACATTTTTGACTTGGCTCACATTTATTTGTGTATTTTCTTTTTATTTATTTTTTTTTAGACTTTTTGAACAATTTCCACTTCTTGTGGAAACAAGACTATAACAGTCGACATCTTCGTTCTTGGCGGGAATCGTGCTCCGGTCTCCCGATTGAGAGTGTGCAGGGCTTTTCACAAAACCTGGGCGCAAAACCTAGTGAAATATCAAGGTGGCGCGCGCTGCTTTCGGCTGCGCAGCTGTTCAGGAGAGCGCTGCCGCGTCCTTCATTGAAAACAATGCCGCGATTGGGTAACTCCCTGCAGCACTCTTTCGCCCATGTGACCCATAAAGTGGTGAACAGAGCGACCGACCGACCGACCAACAGAGCGACCCATAGAGGCCCTGCTGTTGCGGGGCTAAAACTGTATTGACTTAATAATTATATATAATGTGTGTCCTGGTGGCTCAGTGGTCTAAGGCAAGTACCATGTAGCCACAATGTCCTGTGTTCGAATCCAGCCCAGGACCTTTGTTGCATGTCATCCCGGTCTCTACTTTGAACTATCCAACCTCCACCCCAATACAAGAAAAGTTTGCTCGGAGGTGAGAGGTGAAATCATTCCATACAGAGTTCTCTACCAGGTGTTACAAGCAAACCCACACTACACGTTTGGATCTACCAGGTCTGTCTGGCAGCCTCCATTGCTATCTGATTTAACTCACCACCAGATGGTGATCAGCTGACAGCTCAGCCCCTCACTGCAGGTGTCCCCAACATTTGGCCTCAGGTCTCATGAAACAAATACAAAGTCAATCATTGATGCTCTGGTACCATGTACACTTATGAGCCTCCTTGTGTTCGAGCATGGTGTTTGTTATGGACAATCCATGGCTAGCACAGAAGTCTAACAACAACATAACTCGGGTTCAGATCAGGAAAAGCCATTCCTCCCAATCACACTCCTCCAGGAATTGCGTTCATTGCCAACATGAGCGTTGATGTCTCCCAGTGGGACTATAGAGTCAGGAGGTAGAGCCTTCTCCAGCTCCCCACTCACCTTCTCTAAGAGAGCTGAATACTCTGAACTGCTGTTAGGTGCGTAATCCTGAACAACAGTCAGAGCTTATCAAGGTGCAGCAGCATAACAAGGTGCAGCCATGGTCTGGAGAGCGTCCAGTTCGGTAACATTAGGGAGGCACCTCTGCTGTTTGCAGATGATGTCATCATTCTGGCTTCATTGGACTGTGATCTCCAATGTGAACTAGACCGGTTTGCAGCCGAGTGTGACGCGGCAGGTTGAGGATCAGTACCTCCAAGTCTGAGGCCATGGTCCTCTCCCGGAAAAGGTCCTTTTAATTCCTTTTAATTTCTCCCATGTAGGATAAAATAAAGTTGCACTGAATTGAACTTTCTACCCTGTCCTGTCCTGTTCCTCCAGGCTGCACACTCGCTGTGTCTCCGGGTGTTTCTGGAGGCTCTGGGGGTGAAGCCGATCCGTCTGAGCGGGCTGCCGCCTCACCTGCGCCTCCCGGTGGCCGTTACCTGCTACTGGATGTGGGAGGCCAGTCCTCCTCCAGACCGCAGCCTGCTGCAGGCGCTGATGCTGGGACTGGTGACCGGAGAAACACAGAGAGAGAGTGCTGGGAGCAGTGGTAGGACACACACACACACACACACACACACACACACACACACACACCAACACTGCAGGACACACATACACACAAAATGCACTTTGATTTCACACTTTCTCAATTTCCAAAACATTTTGAATACACATAATTTCCCGGAACTTTTCCAGGCCTGGAAACTTTTCAAATTCCCAGAGTCTTTCTGCACACACACCATTGAAATTATGTCCATTGACATTTCTGAGTGACACAAGCTTGCAATTTTCCTATTTACAACATCTGCATGAACTGTGTGTGTTGCAGCTCCGCGGTCTATGAAGACACACTGTAGACAGAGACTGGATCTGGATGTGGTTCACGCTTACAACCAATGGCAGGCCTGCATGAAGGACAGCATGCACCTGAATCAGCTGCTGGGCTGCCCGCTACCTGAACCCCACATCGCATGGTGAGACTCCACAACCAATGACTATGCTCTCTAATAGTATATAAATAGATATAGTGTTTGGGTGAAACTATCAACCAATGGGTCATGTTGACAAAGCATGTCAGCCGCCTGGATTGAAAACTTGCAGTCATTACACTTACATTTAACTTACATTTAGACAGTTTGGTGAACTATCAGCTTAGAGGGAACAATGGCACCTGTGTTTGGCTTTGCCGCTGCCTGTCTGTTCCTACCTGTCCTGTGTGTGGTTGTGCTGTTAGCTTTTCTGTTTGTCCAAGATGTGCCTTGTGTTTTGGAGTATGATCGCCAAACTCTCCTTCTCATTCCATCGTCCATGATGGACCACGGTGGCCTGAATCTGGGGGATGGTGCCTTAAAATCCTCTGCTCTTTCGGGCGGCTGCGGTCATCTCCCCTCCCTTTCTGTCTTCTGTTTTTAAGCTGGATAAAGTTCTTATTGTTGGTGACTTTAACATCCATGTGGATGATGCTGAATTAAGGCCTGTTGTGCCTCAGCTGCAACTTGAAATGATTATTCATGCATTTGTTTCCTCTCACCTGGATTATTGTAATGCCCTGTCTACATGCCATAACAAGTCTTCTCTAAACCAGCTTCAGTTAATCCAGAATGCCACTGCTAGACCACTTAGCAGATCCAGTCGGAAGGCCCATATTACACCCATATTGGCCTCCCACTGGTTACCTATTAAATTCAGGATTGATTGCAAAATTCTGTTGATCACATACAAGGCTTTGCACGCTCAGGCTCGGGTCTATATTACTAAACTTTTGACCCCACACCTACCTGGTAGGTCTGTAAGGTCCTCAGACCAGGAGCTACTGGTGATTCCTCAGTCCAGACTCAAGATGAAGGGTGATCGTGCTTTTGCTGTGGTCGCACTTAGGCTATGGACAATAGATATGCCAATACTGTGGAGAGTTTTAAGTGACAACTCAAGGCAACACATGACCCATATATACAGACAGGCCTTTACTAATGTGTGTTGTTGACTGTTCTGTCACCGTGTCTTCTTATGTTTTTAATTTGTGACGCACTTATGTGTGTTGCTTGTATTTTCACTGTGTATGTTTTTTATGTTTGAACTTGTGAAACACTTTGTGACACTTGTCTTTGAAGGTGCTATACAAATACATTTTTACTTTACTTTCTTACATTGGTCCTGATGCTGCCTGATATTTCTTTTTGATACAGCATCCAAATAAATTTCTGGTGATTTCTGCTTAATCTTTGCTCTCCATTCAAGAGCAACTAAACCCCAAACCCAAATCTGTGTTGATTTGCTGTCTGGGAAACAAAGAAATACAAGTTAAAATATGGATTCAAGTCTAAAGTAAAGTCACACCTTGAGATACCCAGTTGATACCCATGATGCTACTGGCTGATGTGATGACTCTCACCTTCTGATGTTCACCAGGTTGTACCAGGGACCGTTGGTCCACCAGCTGGTCGACACGCTGATGGGAGGGACGACCCCCGAGCTTCTCCTGAACAGGAACTCCACCAGCATACAGCTGTACCGAGCCCTGCTGGCCGCCGTGCTCCAGCCTCAGGAAACCACGGCCGCGTCAGCGGCGGGGAAGAGAGGAAAACCTCCACAGCCTCTAGATGATCTGACCGGCAGACTGCAGCAGCTCTTCCTCCTGGACGAAGACGAGGAGGAGTTGACGGCCAGAGCGAGGAGCGCGGCGAGAGCAGAGGAGGATCCGGGCTGGCAGTTGGTATCAGTGAGAACTCGCTTCAGAGCCAAAGACAGAGGCCACCGGGCCAAAAACCCAGAACCCGCCAACAAGAACAAGCGCAAAGACTGGAGCTGAGGCTACGTTCACAACTTTTTCTGTTGTTTTAGCCCACGCTGATATGTGCTGAAATATTCATCTGTCTATCTGTATTTTAAATGTCCTGTCGCTGTTGATTTCGGACAGTCAAACCTTTCTTGGTCCAAATCAGCAATGTCTATTTTAGAACTGAATGAGATTTTTCTTATTATAAAAAGCAAGGTGTATGAACAAATACATCATATACAAAAATATTTCAGGCCTTTTAAAACCTTATGAAATGATGAACAGTTTTAGCTCAGATACCAAGATGCTGTGGTGACTAATCTAATCTAGACTGGAAAATACTGACAAGAAAAATTCAAACTGTTATTTATTTTGCTTAATATTGGGATTCTGAAGAATTGAAGAATTGTATTTTTATCTACTTCCATTACAACTGCTAAATTTAAACTGCTAAAAAATGAGCTTGTCTGCTGATGTTAAATTGGCCGAGTCAGTTTCTGAAGTCTCTTTTGAAAACAAACTTATGCAGGTTGGCATCATTGTAAGGGAGGCCGTCCCATAACAGAAAACATTTTCAGGTTTGATTCCCACAGCTGTCCTTGAGCAAGACACTGACTACCAACTCTTTTTCTGTTTCCTCTGTTGGTCTGATTTTTGTTGATAGGAAAACCTGCTGTACCAGTATCTGGTCATTTGTCTTGAATGGTTTTGGATGCACTTGGATTTGTCTATATTCTATTTATAGCAGCATTTTAACGATTTTTCTTTTTAAGAAAAACAAGTAGATTATTTTTTAATTGAACAATTTTGTTTGTTTTTCACTGTCTGAATACATGATTTAAAACCTTTATTTGTACTTAAAGGCAATGTTCAAACAATTGTAATATAGTGTGAAATTCTATTTTTGATGGAGACATTCTATTAAAAGCAATCAAACTGTATTATTAAAGGTCCCATATTCTATACTTTCCAGTGTTTTATTTTCTGTCTTTCTGTCCATTCAAAGCTGTGTGTGTGGTGTCATGTGCCAAAAAAACTCTCAATCCATTTCTCCACGTTCTTTTTCCAGCATCTCTCTGAGCCTTACCGAGAACAGGCTGTTTCTGCTGCCGCATCTTTAAGGCTCATTAATATTAACGACCCCCTCTGTTCCGATTGGCTAACCGTTTCCAGAGTGAAACGTGAGACTCTGCGGCCCGGCGGCTACAGGTAGGGAAAACTCTCCGGTAATAAACAATGACAACCGCTCAACCGCTTTGAAAAAAACACTTTGTTAGTCTATTACTTCTTACAAAAATGATAATGAGCGAACCTTTGTGGCGTCACAAAGTTACGGAAGTCCAAACGGCTCATTTAGAGGCTCGCTTTTCCAATATGGATATGGACTGGAATATGGATTGTGTGGATTTCTCTTCCCTGTGCAGCGAGCCCCCAACAGGGCTAACGTCTTACAGCTCACAGGGAAAGAAGAAGCCACACAAGGTGAGATTTTGTATTTTATTGCAAATATTTTCACACAATATATTTTACTTGTGTAACAGAAAAGAGTTAAAGGATTTCCTCCCACCTCCAGATCCTCCGGTTGCAGTAGTTTCTTGTTTCTCCAACCATACATTATTCTTTGGAAGTTCAAGTTTGTTTATTTATATAGCCCTTTATCACAAGCATGTCTCAGAGGACTTAACAGAGGATGTGTCTAGCTAGATCTAACTAAACACAATCAGTGGTGAACAAAATTACATAGGACAAGCATAGCAAAAAACACAAGGTAGGCAAGAGCAGATTTTAGCAAGACAAACAATCTACCTATTCTGCATAGCCTAACCTACCCGGCACCCCCAGCCTTAGAGTCTAATGCACACAAGGAAAAACTCCCAAGAGAAACCTTACTACGAAAACTTGGAAGAAACATTGGGCGGACTGAGGCAAATAGGGATCACCCCCCATTTCTATGTACTGATTACTTGCTACAAATTGTATAAAATATATATATATATATATTATCAAGTCATTATCAAGTATACTGTGTCACGCTGTAGCAATAGTGTCACTATTATCATAGTGTTATTTACTGTAGGTGTGACTTAGGTCCGCTTCACACCTGGCATTAACATTCATCTTGTACCCAGTGTGTAGATATGGCTAAAATGGATTATGTTTACATCTGATAGAGTATATGATAATATGATAATGCAGCTTTGGTAAACACACTGAAACCAGATTTCCTCACCTGTTGTCATGTCAATATGTCATGCATGTCACTTCCTTATTTAACAGTAAACAGATTGTCTCACTTCTCCATCCACAGCATCCTGACAATCCATTTTTGACGTGTGGCTTGTGTGTGATGTGATATGTGACCGAGTATAAGCAGCAGCTGTAATATTTGCATTTGTTTATGGTTCATCTATAAATGATTGATTGTACCAGTAGTTATTTTGGCACTTCATGACATCATGACACAGCACATTATAACCAGCACTTATATTGTGATTGCACTAACTCTAAATAAAGTTTGTTTTAAATTCATGATTAAATCTGTTGTCAGTCTTTATTAAACAAACAGGTGCAAAACAACAAAACTTTGATTATGCTCAGATAGCCTATAGGTAGAAGTACTAAGTAAGTATTAGTATACTTAAATTAGTATATAAATAAGGATAGTATTGATTATATTAAGCATAATGACTGTTGGGGAAAATGTTTAATCCTTTTTAATTAATTTGGGGAATGTTGTTTTCCAGCAACTTGTCCTGCTTCACATAACAGTTACAGTTAGTTTTCCCTCCGGAGATCTTCAGGTTTCTCTTTCCTGTCCGGTGCAGTGAAACCCGGTCCAGCTGCCAGGCTGCTTCCCAGTCTGATCCGGATCAATTCAGATGACTGATCTTCTCCTCAGCTGCATCAGTTCACTGGTTCTTCTTCCCTTGTGGCTTAGAGTGTTCAAATACAGCTATTACGATTATGATCACTACTACTAATATTATATAAAATTACAACACATCATTACTACAACTGAACATAATGTTGAAAATAATTAAAGATAACAGCACAAATAAAAAACTACAGAAGCAGCGTCTTCAGTGACAGATTTACAGTTTAGTTGAGAAAATGCAAACACACTTTTCCACAGGTCAGATCTCTGCAGCCGCTTCAGTCTGACAGTGATCCAGAAAGGGAAAACCATTAGGCTACATTTTATATCATGACGTGCATTTTTGTGTCCAAATCCATTGTTTAAAAAAAACTGTTGAGAAATAGTTGTTTGTCACCTGACATTTTCTGAGTGGAGTCTTCAAAGCGATAAAAATCCATTTTAGTCAGAAAACCTTAGCCTGTTTGTCAGTGACCCATTTTGACAGTTTAACTGTGCTATGATGTATATAGATTTATATTAACCTGAAAAAAATTGTAAACTGTATTCCTGCAGATGAAACATTGTGTAAGTTAACTCCACTACATCATCCATTAAAACAGCTTGGCAGCAGGACTATAGAGCATATCACCAAAGAACATACTACTACTAATAATGATAATAATGATAATAATAATAATAATAATAATAAATAATAATAATAATAAAAATAATAATGAATACGCATGATTGTTTGTGGTATGTTGAAAAAATTGCAAAACCCAATAAACAGATTAAAAATAATAATAATAATAATAATCTATTTACATCCCTGTATGTTTTCACGTGGACTCTGACAGCTCTTTGGAAACTCCCTCTCACTGCAGATGAATGACAGGAGATAAAATCATATTTGGCAGTTCCATAAAGAAATAAAATGCAGTCCAACTAGTGCGCACCAGTCTCGCTCTCTCTGGTCACATGCAGAGTTTATTATGGTAACGTAGTGGATAAACACTGATGATGTCAGGAAAGTGAAACTTAAGGAAAGCGGACTTGAGTCTGGTATAAATATCTCGGGCTGCGGAAGCTCCGAGTCTGTCATCCGCACTCAGGATGGGGGTTGACGGCTTGTGCAGGTTAATCGAGGCCAACAGCCAGATCTACCAGGATGTCTGCTTCAAGGACAGCCGGCTGGTGATTGACGGCTCCAATCTGTGCTACTGGCTGTATTTTGGCTCCGGTCTGGACCAGAATCACGGCGGGGAGTATGCTGCATTTGAGGACCTGATCGGAAAGTTCGTCAAAGCCCTGAAAGACTGCCGGATCGAGCCGTACGTGGTGCTGGACGGAGGGACGGACATTACCGACAAGAAACTGGACACCCTGAGGAGCAGAGCCGAAGATCGGATCCGGAGAGCCCAAGCCGCGGCGCTGGGCGGTCGGGGGAGTATCCTGCCTCCTTTGGCCAAGCAAGTGTTCAAACAGACGCTGGCCCGGCTGGAGGTCCCGGTGGCCCAGTGCTTTGGAGAGGCCGACCGAGAGATCGCCGCCCTGGCCAGCGAGTGGAAGTGTCCGGTGCTTTCCAATGACAGCGACTTCTACATCTTTGACCTCCCGGCGGGACTGCTGCCCACCCCCCATTTCCAGTGGAAGGCGGGGGGGCGGAGCATCATCCGCTGTAAGAGCTACACCACCTCCAGCTTCTGCACCTTGTTCAACATCCAGCCCCAAGTCCTGCCGGTCTTCGCCGCGCTGGCCGGGAACGACTACGTGAAACTGCAGGAGGTGAGGCTGAGCTCGTGCTGGGCGTCCTCCGCCCCGGCCGGCAGTGGGTCGGCGGGCCGCCTGAAGGAGCTGCTCGTTTGGCTGAAGAGCTTCCAGCGGCCCCGGGAGGCCGTGGAGGCGGCGCTGAGGCTGATGGGAGACCTGAGCAGGCAGAGAGAGGCGGAGGTGCTGCAGGGCTTGTCTCTGGGCACGGAGGAGTACCAGCTCCCTCCCAGCTCCCTGAGGTGGTTCTTCACCGACGGGACAGCGCCCCCCCTCCTCCCAGAAGCGGTGGGTCTGGTCCCAGACTGGGCCCGGCTGCCTCTCACCCAGGGCCGGCTGACCAGAGACATGCTGGACGTGCTGCTGCTGAAGAGGGTGCGCCTCGGGGTCATGGTGGACCACGGCAGTCTGCCCAGCGCCTACCTGACCTCCCGGCCGCTCCGCCAGGTGATGTACGGGCTGCTGCTGGGCGGCGGGCGGAGGCTCCGGGTGGAGGAGTCCGACAGAGAGGGCCTCCGGCTGGGCAGCTGCATGGTCCGTCCCGCTCTGCGGGGGGTCGCTAAGCAGCTCAAACTGGACTCACTGGATAAGGTAGCCTAACTAACGCTTTCACATCCATTATTCGTTGTAATAAGTAACAGCAGACATCCAGAATAGGCTAATAATAGCCTAATAATAATAATATAGCCTATAACTAATAGAGAAAAGGATGGAAAACTTAAGCCTACATATATCAATAGTTTGTCACTTAGCATTTTCCTTTTTTGGTGAAAGTGATTTAGTCTATCTTTTACTGTATTCAAGAAAGCTCAACAGTGATGCGTTAATTGGGATAGGACATTTGGTGGAGACTTTTATCCAAAGTGTCTTACAGTGTCATGAGTGCATTTTCAGTGGGAACTGAACCAATAGCCCAGATATAACAACAAAACAACAATAATAATAATTTTATAACATTTTCAAAACAAAATAAATAGGTGAATCTGTGTGAAAGTTATGATCTATTGATATCATCTATTAAATCTGCTTAAGTCATGGAGAGAAGATGAAGAGGAGAGGTTCAAGTAGTTTATTTTCTGTGGAGTGAATTGATCCAGAAATATATGAGATAGGATTTATACAATCAAAACTAAGAACCATAAATATTTTTGACTATTCATTGGTACCTCAAAAAAAAAAGCCCAACAGGTTTTCACAAAAGTTACCAAACTTAGATTTTTAGAGTCAAAATGTCCAAAATTGTTGAATCTGCATTTGTGAATCAAATTATATTTTTTACTTGGGTTGCATTTATTTGTGGATTTGTGAGACTTTTTGAGACGACAGCCCAACAATTTCCACTTCTTGTGGAAAAAATTTATTGACTTAATAATATAATTTCATGGAGAAGTTGGGTTCAAACTCCCCCCAAAAAAATACATTTCTTGAGTGCTGTATTGAGCAGAAAAATATCAATAGCTACCTTGGAAAACAAATATTCAAGATGATACTCAATTTTATTTGTATTCATCTACTCTCCTCCTATATTTCTGAATGTTGACCTCACTCCATATTTTTCAAATTCAGCAAATTCAGGTCACGCAGTCGCTCACTCATGAACGGTTTTGCACGGAGCCTGCGCTTCGCCAGGTGGCCTCTAGAGGGCGCGCTGTGGGTCTGCACACGATCTGTACTTGTTCTGTGTTGAGACAGTTGAGATTTGTAAAAATGGATTCACAAACCCCACCCTAACTACATACAGAAGCCAAAAATACATGACATTAAATTACATTACATTTATACTATATTGCAAATGTGATCATCTGTCCTGTGTTTTTCTACGTCTTGTTTTTAGCTCTGTGACAGCAGGGGATCTACGCTCTGTCTCACTGTCGGTCAGACGGTCAGTCGCTCTGTTCACCACTTTATGGGTCACATGGGTGAAAGTGTGCTGCAGAGAGTTAGACTGCAGACTCAATCGGAAGACCCGAGTTCGATTCCCAGCAGGAATGAAAATTGTCACGGGGCTGTTAGACTCTTAGTCTTGTTAATGTTTTAAATTGTAAATGCTTTAAATTATAAAATAAAGCTGCATTGAATTGAACTCCCTGTCCTGTCCTGTCCTGTTCCTCCAGGCTGCACACTCATTGCGTCTCCGGGTGTTTCTGGAGGCTCTGGGGGTGAAGCCGACCCGTCTGAGCGGGCTGCCGCCTCACCTGCACCTCCCGGTGGCCGTTACCTGCTACTGGATGTGGGAGGCCAGTCCTCCTCCAGACCGCAGCCTGCTGCAGGCGCTGATGCTGGGACTGGTGACCGGAGAAACACAGAGAGTGAGCGCTGGGAGCAGTGGTAGGAGACACACACACACACACACACACACACACACACACACAAACACACACACACACTGCAGGACACACATACACATAAAATGCACATGTATTTCACACTTTCTCAATTTCCAAAACATCTTGAATATTCATAATTTCCCGGAACATTTCCTAGCCTGGAAAGCACAGTTTTCAAATTCCTCGAGTCTTTCTTTGACCTTAGATATACAGCATCTGTAACCCCTTGGTTTGAAGACTTGGACAACTTCTCTCTCAGTCAGGCAGCTGCCCCCGTTCATTGCAAAACACACACTGGCAGAAAAAGAACAGCTCAGTCAAGTTCATATAATATTTCCTCCTCCGCACTCCTGTACATACATGTAAAATGAAAACAGTTAGTTACCAACTGACAACAGAAAAGACCTTTGGTCAGCTAAGCCACAGCTGAGATTTAACGAAAGTCTGTTGGTACTAAGCTAGCGATTTAGGATGGAGATCATTAAAAAAATAAACAGTACAGAAGCACAAAACCAATTATAAAACACACACTATTGATATTATATCCACTGACATTTCTGAGTGACACAAGCTAGCAATTTTTCCTAATACAACATCTGAATGAACTGTCTGTTGTGTGTGTTGCAGCTCTGCGGTCTACCAGGAAACACTGTGAGCGGAAGCCACATCTGGGTGTGGCTCACGCTTACAACCAATGGCAGGCCTGCATGAAGGACAGCATTCACCTGAACCAGCTGCTGGGCTGCCCGCTACCTGAACCCCACATCGCATGGTGAGACTCCACAACCAATGGCTATGCTCTCTACATTAAATACTAGTAGTATAAAGAAATATTACAGTGTTTGGGTGAAACTGATGGGTCATGTTCACAAAGCATGTCAGCCGCCTGAATTGACAACTTGCAGTTACATTTAGCTGAAAGTTCACCGAACTATCTGCTTAGGACCAATCAGGACCAATGTTCCCTACATTGGTCCTGATGCTGCCTGATATTTCTTTTTGATGTGGCCTCCAAATAATTTTCTGGTGATTTCTGCTTAATCTTTGCTCTCCATTCAAGAGCAACTAAATCCCAAACCCAAATCTGTGTTGATTTGCTGTCTGGGTAACAGCACAAAAACTACAAGATCAAATTTGGAGTCTAAAGTATGGAGAGTGCCACACCTACACCCAATTGATGCCATGATGCTGATGTTCACCAGGTTGTACCAGGGACCATTGGTCCACCAGCTGGTCCACACGCTGAGGAAAAGGACGAAGCCCGAGCTTCTTCTGCCAAAGAAGTCCACAAGCATGAAGCTGTTCCGAGCCCTGCTCACCGCCGTGCCCCGGCGCCGGCCTCAGGAAACCACGGCCTCATCAGCGGTGGGGAAGAGAAGAAAGCCTCCACAGCAGCTACAGCCTCTAGAAGATCTGACCGCCAGCCTGCAGCGGCTCTTCCTCCCGGACGAAGAGGAGGACGAGGAGGAGGACGAGGAGGAGTTGAAGGCCAGAGCGTTGAGTGCGGCGATAGCAGAGGAGGATCCGGGCTGGGATTTGGTGTCGGTGAGAACTCGCTTCAGAGCCAAAGACCGAGGCCACCGGCCCAAAAACCCAGAACTCGCCAGCAAGAAGGAGCACAGAGAGTGGAGCTGAGGCTACGTTCACAACTTTCTCCATTGTTTTAACACATGCTGATATGTGCTGAAAAACTCATCTGTCCATCTAAATGTCCCGTTGCTGTTGATTTTGGGCAGCCAAGCCTTTCTTGGTCCAAATTAATAATGTCTATTTTAACTGAAAGAGATTTTTCTTATTATGACTGATGTAATCTAGACTGAAAAAGAAAAATTCACATTTATTTATTTTAACAGAACATAACAGAAGACGTTTGCAGGTTTGATTCCCACAGCTGTCCTGCTGTACTGTGAAAGTGTCCTTGGGCAAGACACTGACTACCAACTCCTTTATTTTCTGTTTCCTCTGTTGGTCTTTTTTTTTTTTTGATAGGAAAACCTGCTGTACCAGTATCTGGTCATTTGTCTCGAATGGTTTTGGATGCACTTGAATTTGTTTATATTCTATTTATTGCAGCACTTTAACTTTTTCTTTTTAAGAAAAACAAATACATCAATCATTATTTAATTTAACAATTTTGGTTTTGTTTTTCACTGTCTATAAATGAATGAATACATGAGATAAAACCAATTAGCTTAAAGGCAATGTTCAATCTATTGTATAGTGTGAAATTATATTTTTGATGGGGACATTCTATAAAAAGCAATTAATTGTATTAGTAAAGGGTCTGTTGTATCTGGTCCAATGCTGACCTCTATTGTTCAGCGATGTCATTACAACAACAAAGCTTGGCCGACCCTATTTTTTTTTCTGGTTTCCCCAAATTCAAATGTGTGGAATCTTTCTAAATAAATGGTAAACAGCATTGTCTAATTATTCGTGATGACAATTTAGTTCAGAATCATAAATAAAACATTAATCCTAGTATAAGAGTTTCGATCCAAGTTTCGATTTGATTAGTCGTCCCTGTTATTTTAACCTGTTCACTGGTGTTTATGTGATGTGTTACGACCTGGAAAGGAGGGAGGGTTTGGTTTGTTCATCAAATGGAATGCAGGGAAACTCCACAGAAATACATTTGTCATTGTGTTGTTTTATTAGAGCGGCTATTCCCAAAGTGGGGTATGAGTACCCCCAGGGGTACTCACAATTACGTCGGGGTACGCCCAAAAAAATCTGTAGTACCCTCTCTGTGTCAAAAATAAACCCACACTTTTAAAAAAACACTTCAGTCACAGAAATTAACAGTCGGCAGTCACATGATCTTTAGCAGTCAATTAGAAGCTGGTTGCCATTGACGCTGTGAAGCAGTTTATTTTATTTTTTACTTGCACTCAAACGTCAGTCACATTTGTTGATCGCCATGGCGGCACAGAGAATAAAGTACGACCTGAAATTCAAGCTGTCAGTTGTCCAATTTGCTGAACAAAACTCAGGAGAAGCAGCAGCAAGACATTTCTCCATTGATCTTTTTTCGGCTTTCATCCTTTCTAAGGTAGGCTGCCGGTATTTTGATACGGGGCTCTCTTGCTCTCTCTCTCTCTCTCTCTCTGTGCTTTAGAACATAACAGCTGTGAAACAATCAGAAAATAACGTTTTATTTCTATGATTTACCGGCTTTCTCGCTACCACCACTCCCTCTCTTCATTCACTTTCTAGCTCGCTCAACCACCTCTCTCTCTCTCTCTCTCTCTCTGAGCGAGATCAAATGAATGATTCGCAATTGATATGTTATTCGATAGCCTAATTTTTATACAAGTAATATTCATACTGGTTTAAATAAACAATTTGATAGTATTTCCCATCTTTGCTGAGCAAGAGTTTTGTGTGAAAGGAATTAAAGGCCTGTCCCATATAGACGCCTGTCCCAAATATAGGCCGGTTGAGATAAAGGGGGTACACAGCAGGAGGTTGAATGTCTGAGGGGGTACAGGACTTTAAAAAGTTTGGGAACTACTGTATTAGAGTATATAAAGTCGTAGGCGAGGCCGCCCCTATAACTAGTAACGACACAAAGGAAAAATGAAAAAGTGCCTTCGCAGGAAGTGTCCATGCCACTGAAAGACACACTCTTGCTTAAGGTGTGTGTGTGTTTATGCCTCCCCAAACCAGGTGGGTTAGAATTGGTGCGGGTGGAAGAGGTGCCCCTTTTTCATTTTTTGCCCCTGCCCCTTAGAGAGTCTGTGCACGCCTCTGGTGGGTGTGTCAAGTCCAACTTTATGCAGGCGGGAGTCGAAGTGTGGCCTAATACAGAAAACCGCAATTTGGGCCAAATTACAAGGTAAGAAAGATGTGAAATTTAGCTTAATTGTATTTTCTTCAATAAGTATGTGGGGATTTGGTGGCTTTGCTTAAAGGTAAATTTTATTTAGGTTGAAATAATGTCATCTATAAAATGTTGAAACGACGTGGATTGATGTTGTCCATTGAAACGACGTTGGTCAAATGTACGGAACGCTGTTGGGGGCAAAAACCGCATTACAAAATACTTGTCGACACAGTAATTTATTTTCCTCTAGACATGAGCAAAAAACCCACGTTGAAGGGCATTTTTGCCCGTGTCATCGCGTCTTCAAGCAGTTCAGCCAGTGAAGTTCCTTATATTTGCAATTCTTGGCATTCTTTGCATACTACTACCTTGACTTGGTCAGTTGGTAGGCTATGTAAGCACCTACACACATTTCAGAGCGTGTAAAAACGCTGTGTTATATTAATGAGCAAGTGGTGTAGTTGTGACTACAGCCATATGCCATGATTTATCATGCTTACATTTCTGTCAAGGCAGCTGACATGGGAACTATATCGCCCACTATGTCACAACAGGAAGCAGCACCAGTTTGTTGTTATTCTGGCCAGAATAACCAGAAAATAAGACTTCCGGTTTGGGCATTCAGCCTTCAAAATTAATTATCTATATAAAAAAAAACAAATTTTATTCATCTTATTTTAACCCTTATTTTGGTTTATGCCTATAATCGTATGATTTTTTTTTGTGTGTAAATTGACCAGTTTTAACATTGAACTATGATTGTTTTACTCTTTCTGTGAAGCACCTTGAGATTTCGTTGTATTTTAAAGTGCGCTACATAAATAAAATGAATTATTATTATTATTATTATTGTTCAAAAGAAAAGCGCAATGTTTGAAAGTAACATGTTCTTTTTTAACGTGTACATTTTTTAACTGTTGACATGGAAATAGAAATACGTGTTAACAGGTGCTTTCGAACGCGTGTGTTTGATCTTCTCAATGTGGGTTTTGTGTTCGTCTCCAGAGGTAATAAATGACCATGTCGAGGAGTATTTTGTCACGCCGTTTTCACCCCAACGGCGTTCCATACAAAAGACCAACATCAGAAAAACTTTCATATCAGCCTCTCCACTAGCTGTATCGACCTCCAGGACCAACAAGACCTGATCGACGTTGAAATGTTTGTTTGGAATTCACAAGCTGGATGGATGTTAGATGAAGTTACAACATTTTCAGTGTTTCCGTCTCTACCCGACTGATCCAGAGTCAGGAGGAGCAGCAGGTTGGAGCTTCACTTTCGTTTCCCCACAAGGGCTTTTAAGTTTCTCTTTCCTGTCCGGTGCAGTGAAACCCGTTTCAGCTGCCAGACTGCTTCCCAGTCTGATCGGGATGAAAATAATTGAAGATAATAGAGCAAATAAAAAAATTACAGAAGCAGCGTCTTCAACGATAGATTTACAGTTTACAGTTTAGAAAATGCAACCATCTTTCCACAGGTCAGATCTCTGCCGCTTCAGTCTCACATCAGTGTGATTCAGAAAGGGAAAACTATCACTATGTCAGGTGTAACCTCTTACATTTACCACTTCTCATTGCAACTGCAAAATTAACCCCTTAAATAATGTATAGGCTACTCATTATTAGACTTTTTAAGATATTTTGGTTTCTCTATGGAGAAATAGGTGTTTGAAACCATGAAGTGACCTTTCCTATGAAATGCAATAAAAGCAGCATAAACAAAGTAGCTATTTTTATCTTTGTCACCTGACATTTTCCGGGTGGAAAGATAAGAAATCTCGTTTAAAAATGAACTGAAGCCATCTTCAAAGCAATAAAACAAATAGGAATACACACAATCCATTTTAGTCAGAAAACCATAGCCTGTTTGTCACTGACCCATTTTGACAGTCAGCCTATGTGTTTATCTGCACAGCGACTCGATGACATCAGGAAAGTGAAACTTAAGGAAAGCGGACTGGACTCTGGTATTTAAACATCTCGGGCTGCTGAAGCTCCGAGTCTGCCGTCCAGACTCAGGATGGGGGTTCAGGGCTTGTGCAGGTTGATCGAGGCCAACAGCCAGATCTACCAGGATGTCTGCTTCAGGGACAGCCGGCTGCTGATTGATGGCTCCAATCTGCGCCACTGGCTGTATTTCCGTTCAGGTCTGGACCAGAATCACGGCGGGGAGTATGCTGCGTTTGAGGACCTGATCGGAAAGTTCGTCAAAGCCCTGGAAGACTGCCGGATCCAGCCGTACGTGGTGCTGGACGGAGGGACGGACATCACCGGTAACAGACTGGACACCCTGAGGAGCAGAGCCAAAGACCGGATCCGGAGAGCCCATACCGCGGCGGAGGAAGGCGGGTGGGGGAGTATCCTGCCTCCTCTGGCCAACCAGGTGTTCAAACAGACGCTGGCCCGGCTGGAGGTGCCAGTGGCCCAGTGCTTTGGAGAGGCCGACCGAGAGATCGCCGCCCTGGCCAGCGAGTGGAAGTGTCCGGTGCTTTCCAATGACAGCGACTTCTACATCTTTGACCTCCCGGCCGGACTGCTGCCAATCCACCGTTTCCAGTGGAAGTCGGTGGAGCGGAGCGGGTCCCGGAGGGAGAGCTTCATCCGCTGTAAGAGCTACACCACCTCCAGCTTCTGCACCTTGTTCAACATCCAGCCCCAAGTCCTGCCGGTGTTCGCCGCGCTGGCCGGGAACGACTACGTGAAACTGCAGGAGGTGAGGCTGACCTACTGCTGGGCGTCCTCCGCCCCGGCCGGCAGCGGGTCGGCGGATCTCCTGGAGGAGCTGCTCCGCTGGCTGAGGGACTTCCAGCGGCCCTGGGAGGCCGTGGAGGCGGCGCTGACGCTGATGGGAGACCTGAGCAGGCAGAGAGAGGCGGAGGTGCTGCAGGGCTTGTCTCTGGGCACGGAGGAGTACCAGCTCCCTCCCAGCTCCCTGAAGCGGTTCTTCACCGACGAGACAGCGCCGCACCTCCTCCCGGAGGCGGTGGGTCTGGTCCCAAACTGGGCCCGGCTGCCTCTCACCCAGGGCCGGCTGACCGGAGACATCCTGGACGTGCTGCTGTTGCAGAGGGTGAGCCTCGGCCCCATGGTGGACCACGGCAGTCTGCCCAGCGCCTACCTGACCTCCCGTCCGCTCCGCCGGGTGATGTACGGGCTGCTGCTGGGCGGCGGGCGGAGCGTCCGGGTGGAGGAGACCGACAGAGAGGGCCTCCGGCTGGGCAGCTGCAGGATCCGTCCCGCTCTGCGGGGGGTCGCTCAGCAGCTCAAACTGGACTCACTGGATAAAGTAGGCTACATAACGCATTCACATTTTTAGACTTTCTTTAAGTTAATAATTTTACAATATCCAGACATCGTAGATTTAGACTAGGCTACAACTGAAAAAATACCTTGGTAAAGAAATGACAGACTAAAACTTAAATACAAAATAGATAAAGGGGTGGATTTGTGTAAAGTGGGACAATTTTTGCAATTGTGATTTACGTAACACTTTTCCATATGAAGCCAATACATTAGATCCACACCTGATACCATTCTGAAATCCCCAAGATGTTTCCTAATGAAATCAGAAGAAAGAATTCAGATATCATACTCAGAGAGGAAATGGCACATATATTAGTGTTCCATGTGCCAATTGTTCCTAGAAAATGTGCATTTTGTAATCTGGGACGGCTTGCGCTGAAATCTGGGACACTCATTATTAGGCTATATCACCGTAATTTATGCAAGGCAAACTTGTCTGCCCTAAGAAAATGAATATGTTCTATGCACAGAATTAACTGATAGGTATATAGAAATGCTATATATTTGATTTCAGTGTGACTAAAAGCTGTCGCTTTGACCTAGCTAGCTATCTTACCTGGCCAATCATGATAAGGTTTTGATCCCTGACCTAAAAACAAATAAAATGCTCTATTACAAGACTAGGACCCCCAAACCTTGAATAAAAATATATATATTGCACATTTAGTTTTCCTAAATGCATATTTCCCCAATTTTGACTGTCCCAGATTAGTCAAAGCATGCTGTCCCACTTTAAAAATCACCTTTCCTAAAGTGGGACAACTAAAAATTAATTGAAATAAAAAAAACATAAACACATTTTCACCATATTATTGTATAAATTGACGCATAAATATATCACAAACATAATCTGATAACAATTAGGAACATTGTTTTGTTTATGACAGATTTATAGCCTTAGCATTCATTTTGTCTAAAACCTATGTTATTGACCTTTGATTGGACTTTACATGGGGTACTTCCTGTTTGACGATTGCCCCTCCTGCATCTATGATATCACAATCGTGAAGTCATGTGATTTCAATCACATAACACCCCTGCTTGGATTTGACAACAAACCTATTCACTTGCATGTGTTAGAAGAAGAGATAAATGCACTGGAGCTTAGGTGTCCCACATTAGTCAGTGTCCCACATTACCCTAATTCACCCAATATAGCCGGTAAAATTAATAAGGACAACACTAAACAAAATTAAGTAGATACACTCTGAAATAGTTCGCTGTAATGTGTAACAGTAGACATCCAGAATATAGGCTAATAATAAAAATAGCCTACATCTGCCATCACATCGGTGATCCAGCAAGAAAAACCTACAGACCTACATTTCATATCATGATGTGTTACCTTTTATGCCCAAATAAAAAAAGAAAAAAGAAACAGTCTATATGTGATACATGGAATTATTCTACAATATCTGTTTAATTAGAAGCATTCATTTTTGGAGTTTTCTTGTTCCAAATTATAAAATCTGATAAAAACTGTACAGTTACATTTATCAATTTTGTCTTGTTAAATTTTTAATTTCTAACCTCTTTTTAATTTCTAAATCTTTAACCTCTTATCCTACATATATATATATATATTTTTTTTTTTTCATTTTTTAAGAGATTTTGATATACAAAATGCAGTTAAAGTGCCATAATGTATTTTTTATTTTTGCACCTGACATTTTCTGGGTGGAAAGATCAGAAATCTTGTTTAAACATGTATTGATGCCATCTTAAAAGCTATAAACAAATATGAATACACAGAATACATTGTTGCGGATTTGAAGTTGCATTTTAAATCCATTTTAGTCTGAATTTTTGCCCTCTTTTGTAAACCTTATTGTCACTGACCCATTTACATCAGGTGGATATCACAGGTATAAAGATTTTTATTAGCCGAAAGGTGGTAAACTCTATTCCTGTAAATAAGAAAGTAATTGGAATAGGATGCTTTTATATCCAGGATATAATAATAAAAATGCATCTGACATTTGGTGGAGGCTGTTATCCAAAGTGCCTTATAATGTTATGAGTGCATTTTCAGTGGGAATTACACCAATAGCCCAGATATAACAACAAAACAACAACATTAATAATAATAATCTAACATATTTAAAAACAAAAACCAGGTGAAAGTTATGATCTATTGATCTTATCTATCAAATCCACTTAAGTCACGAAGATGAAGAGGAGAGGTTCAAGTAGTTTATTTTCTGTGGAGTGAATTGTGCTTAAAGATCTAGAAATATATGAGATAGGATTAATACAAATAAAAATAAGAACAACAAATATCCATTGGTACCTCAAAAAAAGCCCAACAGGTTTTCACACAAGTTACCAAACTTAGAGGATATTTTATATTTTTAGAGCCAAAATGTTGAAATTGTTAAATCTGCATTTGTGAATCAAATGAAATTTTTGACTTGGCTTGTATTATTTGCGGATTTTTGAGACTTTCTGAGATGACAGCCCAACTTCCACTTCTTGTTGGGCAGTTTGGAGTCTTTTTGGAGTCGTCCTCTAGTGGACGTTAGAGGAACTGCCGCTGCCATCACTTCAGCATAGCTATAAAAACTCACCCGTGGTTTTGGCTGCTTGCTCAGCCCCGGCACCTCGCCACTGAGGAGCTTTCTGCCAAGAAGATGGGCTCTGACTCTCTTGAATCTTCCAGCCCTGCCTCCTGTTCAGAGGATGAGTCTGTCAGGTTTAGGAGTTCCTCAAAGTGCTCCTTCCACCTTCTGACTATATCCCCAGTTGAGGTTTCCCCGCCCTGCTGAGAACAGCCTGGGTGATCTCCTGCCTTCCGCTCCTGAGTCACCAACGGTTTTCCAGAACCTCTTTGAGGCCGTCTGAGAGTTGAAATTGTTCTGGACAGAGTCCTGTACCAGGCGTTTCAAGCAAACCCATTAGATCTACTGGGCCTGTCTGGCCGCTCACCCCCTTCCAGCTCATTTGGGTCTACCAGGTCTGTCTGGCAGCCTCCATCGCCATCTGAACTAACTCACCACCAGATGGTGATCAGCTGACAGCTCAGCCCCTCACTGCGGGTGTCCACAACATTTGGCCTCAGGTCTCATGAAACAACTACAAAGTCCATCATTGACCTTTGGCCCAAGGTGCTCTGGTACCATGTACACTTATGAGCCTCCTTGTGTTCGAACATGGTGTTTGTTATGGACAATCCATGGCTAGCACAGAAGTCTAACAACAACACACAACTCAGGTTCAGATCAAGAACAGATATTCCCCCCATTCGCACCCCTCCAGGAATTGAATTCATTGTCAACATAAGCGTTGACATCTCCCAGTAGGACTATAGAGTGAGGAGGTAGAGCCTTCTCCAGCTCCCCACTCACCTTCTCTAAGAGAGCTGAATACGCTGAACTGCTGTTAGGCGTGTACTCGGCTGGCCCGCAGAACTTGAATGGATAGGAGGGTACTTCTGCAGTTTGCCATGGTAATTTGGCTAGTACAGTATAAAGTGGTGATTATGGAATTCTAAGGATTAATTGCTACGGTCACAACAGAAGTCTGGTCATCAAAGGAATAGTTCCTGCCTAGCTCCCCAACACGACTCTGTGGCAGCCCTCTCCAAAACAATTTAAATCTTTGAGGACCAATCTTCCAAAAATAACAAAAAATAACCATAAAATTACTCCATACAGCTTGTGAAGCATAATGCATGGGGGTGAGTAGATAATGACTGAATTTTCATTTTTGGATGAACTATTCCTTTAAGGCTGTAAAGTCTGTCTCGCTTGAGAACTGTGCAGATGAGTTTGTTAGCAAACTGTGAAAACTCAACTGACAGCTGACGTTAGCAACGTAGCATATCAAAAACTGTACTTCTCTCTCTAGCTCTTCTAGGCAACATTAGCATGTTAACAATCCATGGCAGCAAGGAGACAGAGAAGCTGCTTCGGTTCTTGCTGTAAAACCTCTCAGCTCAGTGACTTGCTGTGAGTCACTTTATATGGAAGCTAGCCTAACCAGGCACCTGCTAAGGAGGCCCCCCCCCCTCAGCCGGATCACTGGGTACAAATCGGCGCCCATCTATCAGCACTGGCTGGAACCGTGCCCCCCGGGAAACTGGTGGAAGGTCGGCAGTAAACCCTCGGCGCTTCGAAACCTCCATGCTTGTCTGTGTCTCTCTCTCCACTGATAGAACAGAGGGCTTCAGGTGGACTGAGCTTGCGCATATGCATCGAAATAAACGCTAATATGATATAATTGTGTAGATTCTACTTCAGCTTCAGTTAGCTTCAGCTTACATGCATGATATTGGTCAGCCTGCTTGTGTGGGAGAAACAAGATGGCAATGAAAACGAAACTTAAATTTCTGGCTCTGTGAGCCTATGATGTGCCACGTGCCACGGCCGACCAACGGTGTAACTTGATCACTCAGTCAGTCAGTCATTCAGTCAGTCACTCAGTCAGTCAGTCAGTCAGTCAGTCAGTCAGTGAGTGACAGACATTCGCGTTTATATTTGTAGAGACAACGCATTGTTGATTTTGTTATTTTCATAGGATTTGTTGACGGTAAGAAATGCATTAAAAAACACCGGCCTTATTCTTTAAGTGCTGTGTTGAGCAGAAAAATATCAATAGCTATCTTGGAAAACAAATATTCAAGAGGATACTCAATTTTATTTGTATTCATCTGCTCTCCTCTTCCTATTTCTGAATGTTGAACTCACTCACTGAGATTTGTAAAAGTGGAGTTACAAACCCTGCCCTCCCTACATACAGAAGCCTGTCCTGTTCTATCTTTATCTATGCGTTGTTTTCAATGTTTGAACCTTTCATTGCCTCCTTTAAATTTCCCCATGTGGGATAAAATAAAGTTGCATTGAATTGAACTCTCTGTCCTGTCCTGTTCTGTTACTCCAGGCTGCACACTCGCTGCGTCTCCAGGTGTTTCTGGAGGCTCTGGGAGTGGAGTTGACCCGTCTGAGCGGGCTGCCGCCTCACCTGCGCCTCCCGGTGGCCGTTACCTGCTACTGGATGCGGGAGGCCAGTCCTCCTCCAGACCGCAGCCTGCTGCAGGCGCTGATGCTGGGACTGGCGATCGGAGAAACACAGAGAGAGAGTGCTGGGAGCAGTGGTAAGACACACACACACACACACACATTTCACACTTTCTCAATTTCCAAAACATCTTGAATATGCATAATTTCCCAGAACTTTTCCAGCCCTGGAAAGCATAATTTTCAAATTCCCCAAGTCTTTCTTTGACCTTAGATATATATATACCTGTATATGCACATGTACCAGTTATATTATATCCACTGACATTTCTGAGTGACACAAACTTGAAATTTTTCCTAATACAACATCTGAATGAACTGTCTGTTGTGTGTGTTGCAGCTCTGCGGTCTACCAGGAAACACTGTGAACGGAAGCCACATCTGGGCGTGGCTCATGCTTACAACCAATGGCAGGCCTGCATGAAGGACAGCATTCACCTGAACCAGCTGCTGGGCTGCCCGCTATCTGAACCCCACATCGCATGGTGAGACTCCACAACCAATGGCTATGCTCTCTACATTAAATACTAGACTACAATTACTAGTAGTATATAAAGAAATATTATAGTGTTTGGGTGAAACTGATGGGTCATGTTCACAAAGCATGTCAGCCGCCTGAATTGAAAACTTGTAGTCATGACACTCACATTCAGCTGATAGTTCACCAAACTATCAGATTAGAGGGAACATTGGTCCTGATGCTGCCTTTTCTTTTTGATGTGGTTTCCAAATAAATGTCTGGTGATTTCTGCTCAATATTTGCTCTCCATTCAAAAATAACTAAAACCCAAACCCAAATCTGTGTTGATTTGCTGTCTGGGAAACTGGCCCAAAAAATACAAGATCAAATTTGGACTCCTAAAGTATGGAGAGTGCCACACCCCAACATACCCAATTGACGCCCATGATGCTACTGGCTGATGTGGTGTTCCTCACCTTCTCACCAGGTTGTACCAGGGACCGTTGGCCCACCAGCTGGTCCACACGCTGAGGAGAAGGATGAAGCTCGAGTTTCTTCTGCCAAAGAAGTCCACAAGCATGAAGCTGTTCCGAGCCCTGCTGTCCGCCGTGCCCCGACGCCGGCCTCGGCCTCGGCCTCAGGAAATCACGGCCTCGTCAGCGGTGGGGAAGAGAAGAAAGCCTCCACATCAGCCAAAGCTTCTAGAAGATCTGACCGCCAGCCAGCTGCGGCTCTTCCTCCTGGACGAAGACGAGGACGAGGAGGAGTTGACGGCCAGAGCGTTGAGCGCAGCGATAGCAGAGGAGGATCTGGGCTGGGATTTGGTGTCAGTGAGAACTCGCTTCAGAGCCAAAGACCGAGGCCACCGGCCCAAAAACCCAGAACTCGCCAGCAAGAAGGAGCACAGAGAGTGGAGCTGAGGCTACGTTCACAACTTTCCATTGTTTTAACACATGCTCATACGTGCTGAAAAAATCAGTATTTGAAATCCTGTCGCTGTTGATTTTGGACAGTCAAACCTTTCTTGGTCCAAATCAGTAATGTCTATTTTAGAACTGAATGAGATTTTTCTTATTACACAAAGCAAGGTGTATGAACAAATACATCATATACAAAAAGATTTCGGGCTTTTTAAAACCTTATGAACTGATGAACAGTTTTAGCTCAGAGACCAAGACGCTGTGGTGACTAATCTAATCTAGACTGGAAAATACTGACAAGAAAAATTCTAACTGTTATTTATTTTGCTTAATATTGGGATTCTGAAGAATTGTATTTTTATCTACTTCCATTACAACTGCTAAATTTGAAATGAGCTTGTCTGCTGATATTAAGTCGGCTGAGTTTCTGAAGTCTCTTTTGAAAACAAATTTATGCAGGTTGGCATCATTGTAAGGGAGGCCGTCCCATAACAGAAAACATTTGCAGGTTTGATTCCCACAGCTGTCCAGCTGTACTATCAAAGTGTCCTTGGGTAAGACACTGACTACCAACTCTTTTCTGTTTCTTCTCTGTTGGTCTAATTTTTGTTGATAGGAAAACCTGCTGTACCAGTATCTGATCATTTGTCTCGTTTTGGATGTACTTGGATTTGTAAAAGAAAAGCAAATAGAATTTAAATGAACAATTTTGTTTTTCACTGTCTGAATACATGATTTAAAACCTTTATTTGTATTTGATTAGCTTAATGGCAATGTTAATGTTATTATTATATAGTGTAAAATTATATTTTTGATGGAAACATTCTATTAAAAGCAATTCAATTCTATTATTAAAGGGTCAGTAGTATCTGGTCCAATGCTGGCCTCTATCGTTCAGTGATGTCATTACAACACCAAAGCTTGGCCGCTCCTCCACCTTCCTCAACCACATGCCCCCTGCTTTCACAGAGCACCATAAATACAGTTTCATACGGCTCTTGGTGGCTTCTAAAAAAAAATGGACCCAATTATTTAAAATTTGATAATTCAAAGAGTCCTTTTTGACTTTGCACGATACCCAGAAAAAATGTTCAGTTTTTCAGGTTTTTCAGGCGTTTCTTTTCTAATGTATCTCTACTAGGGCTGGGCGATAATTCAATATTATCGTTTATCGTCTTTCAGTGGAATCATATCGTGATGATATGAAGATATTTTAATATCGTGACATACATTTCTGCTGTCTAAATTGATGATGACAAGCAAATTTTACTTAAAAACTCTGATAAAATGAGGTATACCACACCTAACATCACCATTCGGTTCAATGAGATGAACATTCATTTGATTATTTAACGTGTTTTTGCATACATGAACCATATTGTGATATATATTGATATCGAGAAAAATCCTTATGATTATCATGATATAGATTGCAACCATATCGCCCAGCCCTAATCTCTACTAGTCCATACCCGGGGATGCGCGTGCCACAACTCCGCGCAGACTTGCCAAAAATGTGCATAAACAGCGTAAATTTGGGAAAATTGAAAAATCTGCTTCATCAGTCCCTGCCTATGCCAATGCTCAATGCCCATGTGAAGTTTCAGATTGATTGGCCAACCCATTGAGGAGCAAAATGGATGCAGACAGACAGAAGGACAGAGTATTTCTCATTTTATAGTAGTAGTAGTAGTAAGTATTTTTGG
Organism: Centroberyx affinis; assembly: GCF_046629955.1. NCBI lineage: Eukaryota > Metazoa > Chordata > Actinopteri > Beryciformes > Berycidae > Centroberyx > Centroberyx affinis. The sequence goes on along the minus strand of NW_027278728.1, from coordinate 61,653 downwards.
GCCCCATGGCGGCACGTGACTTGCAGTTCCGAGTTTGGCCACTACGCCCAAACCGCCGCACAGCCCAGAGCTGAACTGTTCCTGGGGCTTCAACAACAGACTGAAGTGAAAGTGAAAAAAAGTGAAAGTGAACGTCTGACAGGATAATTTCGACGGCGCCACATTGTCTGTTCCCACACCAAATGGTTTCTGGACACAGAGGACGGGATGCCGGAGGTAAATATTGACATTCAAACCGGTAAGTCCGCGGCCACACTGACTGTCCGTCTCCGTTCATTTCATTTTCAATGACAGCTGTCCGTTGTCCGGACAGGACGACGTGTCCGTCAGATTTCCATCCGTTTTGATAGAGGTAAAGTTCAACCCAACCCAGTCCACTTTTTCTGGACGGATGGACTTCTCACTGTCCGTTTAGCCAATCAGTCATTCCTATGTTTTGGAAAAAATAGCGGCGATCACAGAAACAACGGCACGACCAAAACAAAGATAAAACAGCCAAAACAAAGATAAAACGGAGAAAGCCTGATGTAACGTTGGGATATGACTGGAGGCAGTTTCTTATTTAATTTATAGGCCTACTGTTTATTGTTTTTTCTTGTCATAACATTATGAGCAAAGCTGTTTTTTTGCCTCTCCCACCTTGATGTTCCAAAACAGCCCAACGGACAGGAATATATCGTCAATAATTCTGTCCGTTTTCCAACGGATCAGTGTGGCTGCAGCCTAAGTTTCTGTTTATCAGATTAATGGAACTTTGTTGAGAGAAAATCACAGGTGAAAACTATACATTGGTGTTAAAGTGTTTTGGTTATTTCAGAGGGAATAGTGAGCAAAGGCAGCGAAGCAGCTGCAGGTAAACTATTTGTCAATGTTAGTCGAACATCTAAAACAAGTCCAGATCCTGCAGGCCCACGGCGCATGCGTCAGCAATGCGGAGCAATGGTCAGCTAGCACCACATGGTTATCGGCCTATGGTTAAATTGCCTATTCCACTAATGTCACTTCAATACCTCAAGGTAATATCGTTATCTACAGTTAAACCTGCAATAAGCGATTTCAGACCCAGTAGCCAATCCTGAAACTAACGTGTGCTACGTGGAGATATCCGTGAGAAGTAATGATATAAACAAACAGTCATACATGCGGACCAGCTGTGTTGTTGTTTTCACGTCTTTCCTAAAGCTTGGTGTCACATCTGCCCGAGTCGTAGCTTTTCTTTTTTTTTTTTTAAAACTAGCTCCTCTCCTCTCTCTGCCCCTCCCATCCCTGAAAAAAATACTGGTAATGGCGAATCGATGAAGCGAGCGAGTAAGCACTTTCAGCTAGTAAACTTACTACCTGCCTCTTCATTTGTCATTGTGGGACATGTAACCTTCAGGGAGAAAAATCTGTCAAAATGAGACTGGTAACCGGTGATATTTTTTTTTTAGTTTATTTTAGCCATTAGCCTTTATGCACGGTTTGTCCTAAAGGGCTTCTGTAGCCCAGCAGGTTTGCTGTGTGTGTTTACAAATGTGTTGCGGTTTCTGTCGCCCTCTAGTGGTCAGAAAAAATCTCTTAGTGTAGCTTTAAGGTTTGCAGGACAGCAGGACACATGGGTGTCTGTATATCGGCAGAGAGTGGGGCTCTCTGTGTGAGTCAATGTGGCGTGTTGTCAGTGTGTGGGACTGAATGTGCTATTCAGCCCATAGAGAGGCCAACTCTTAGTCAAAGACGCCCTCTAGAGGCCATCTGACGAAGCGACAGGTGTTTGACTGCCTGACCTGAATTTGGCTCCTGATGCGCCTGATGCTCCGCCGTGGGAAAAATGCTCAGGAATTATTATTTTTGGTCCAAGCACACTTGGACAGGCAGACAAAATATTACATAAGGTAGAAAAGGCAGACAAAAGGCAATTAAGGGAGTTATTAATGCAGGAGAGCCCATCCAAACAACCTTGAAAACCCCCTTAATTTTTGACTCCTCGATTGATTGATTGATTAACTTTATTGGGTATAAAAGTACAGGCAATAGTGCATCCCAGAGGATAAAACGTAAAAGTGTACTGAAACACTGTGTACAGAAAAAATGAAAACACCACACAGAACACACATTATTACAATAACAATACAGTTAGGTATTTAGCACAAATTTATTTCACTACACCTAAACTGAACTTACTTTCTAATTTAATGTAAAATTCAGGGAGTCAGGAACTTTCCATTAATAACTCATTAATAACCTATAAACCTGCACAAAAGCCATGAAACCCCCTTAATTACTGATATCTCCACAAACCAATCCATCCCTTATAAACCCATGATACTAACCTTACATTTTTAAAGCTATGTTATTAGTAATGGATTGTACAACATTTACAGGCTATTGCACATAAATTCACATGAAAAAAGGTTTTGGCATCCACCATCTCAGAACACAAACTGATGTAAAAAGTGTTCGTCAAGCAGTTTTTGGAGAGAGTGTTTATTGGTTGCATAGACATTAGCTAAAAGAGATAGCTCACAATTTTTGAACCCAGGTGTCCTGAGCTACTCTCCACTATTGCAGTTAGGGCCATGCCTGCCTCAGGCCCATCTGCTCCGAGTTAAACTGGCAGACTCCACAGCTAGCCTTTGGCTTTTTAGCCACATTAACATTGGTACAGCAGGGGCCAAGAATCATCCTCTGTAAATTATTCAGAAACTCTAAGCATAAACCAAACATAAATAAAAGCTCATCTATATGTTTATTTGGCTGCATTACTACTTTATAATATTTTTAATAATTTCTATGTGTAATTACTGCCAAGTACACTAATGTTTTGTTATTTTACCACCGCACATATCACTGCAACTCTAGCCAGCTCTCACACTAGTTTACTTGTGGCTGCTATCATTTTGTTTTATTGTATACTAATGTGGGCCTGTAAAGCCTTTGTTGAATAGTTTACAAAAGATGATTATTGGCCCCTACTGTAACAAACTAATGGTTAGCTGGAGAGTCAGCCCCTTTAATTGAGAACAGGATGGCTAGAACCAGGCATTGCCCTCATTTATTAACAGCAATAATGGTGAGTTGCTCAGGAGTTAAAGTGCCGCTAAGACATTGACACAGAAAGGCTGTGTTAAGTAATGATTTTGTCACATGGAATCCAAACAGCCAAGGTGCGCTCATTAAGCCTGCTGAACAGTAAAAAGTACAATTTCCTCATGCCTGACAAGAAAAAAGCCAACCTTCCCAATATAAATCCTCAAAGTATGTAGATCAGCTCCATACATTTGTTAGACATGGAATGCTATTCGAACACTTAACTAAAGATGCAGTGGAAATAAGCAGCCAGTCACTAGTGCAGTGCCTTGTTGCCTTTAATTAAGAAGCTGCACCTGTTGCCAGCAGGACAATTGAAATCTCTGCCCAAACATTTGTGTCTTTGTTTGGCCCTCGACTCTTCTGAACCCTCTTCTGTTTTTTTTAATTTATTGAACAAATACACAACAATTTCGATATTTGTATTTAATGATATATTTAAGAAATATATAGCAAATCCTACCTTCGATATTGAATAGGCTACATAATCTTAAAAGAAATGTATTCAACCATTTGATTTACACTAAATTCATTGCATCTCCATACTTATGTCAAACAAATCATTGTCACTACTATCAAACAACAGTCGCTAGCAGCAATGCCATATTCAATGGTGCCATACTAAGTCTGCTTATAAAGATTAATCACTGCGTATAGCCTACAGGACAACTTACCTCCGCTCAAATGATCTCTACATTTCCATAGTGAGGTCTTCTTCTTCATGTCTTTACAGTGGCTCACACATGGCCTAGCATCCAACATGTAAGCTCATTACTGCCACCTGTGTGGACCAACAATTAGACACATTATTTCCAACCTGTGACCCGGAGTTTCTCAATGATTGAACAAACTGTCAAGGAGAAAGTAATGTCTTGCATATGAGTAGATGGACAGTCATTTTCATAGGTAGAGTTCAGAAATTCATAAAGTTTGAATACACTTTGAAAAGACAGACAGACAAAACATCACAGAACGTACACAGACACGAGCTTTGTGATGACTGCACACACAGTCGATTAGTTATGGCTAATTTTGTGTCAAAAAAAAAAAAAAACCTAAAGAAACACATGGAATATATCAAATTATTCTACAGTATTTGCTTTCCGAGAAACCACTTTAATTTTATTGAAATGTAATTCATTTTTGGGAGTTTATAAAAATTGTGAGGTGTAACCACTGTAAACTTATATTTATCACTTCTCATTGCAACTGCAAAATGAACTCTACATACAAACCATTATTAGACTTTTCAATAGGTGTTTGAAACCAAAAGTGACCTTTCCTATGAAATGCAATACAAGCATGCACAAGCAAAGTATTTTTTGCACAGAATGGCCTACACTGTTGTGGACTTGAAAATCCATTTTAGTCAGAAAAACGTAGCCTCGTCATTGACCCATTTTGACAGTTTGATCCACCATCATATGATATTTAAAGATTTATATCAGCCTGAAAAAATGGTAAACAGTATTCCTGCAAATAAAACAGTGTGTAAAGAGAGTTAATTTACTCTCCACTACATAATCCATTAAAACAGACAGCAGGCCTATAGACTTTATAGATAGGCCTATCACTCTATATACATCCCTGTTTGTTTTCACGTGGACTCTGACAGCTCTTTGGAAACTCCCTCTCACTGCAGATGAATGACAGGAGATAAAATCATATTTGCCAGTTCCATAAGGAAATAAAATGCAGCCCGGCTAGTTCGCACCAGTCTCTCTCTCTCTGGTCACATGCAGAGTTTATTATGGTCGCCGTGCAGATAAACACTGAGCTTCATAATGATGTCAGGAAAGTGAAACTTAAGGAAAGCGGACTGGAGTCTAACAACTGGACTATATCCCGGGCCGCTGAAGCTCCGAGTCTGCCGTCCAGACTCGACATGGGAGTTCAGGGCTTGTGCAGCTTAATCGAAGCCAACAGCCAGATCTACCAGGATGTCTGCTTCAGGGACAGCCGGCTGGTGATTGACGGACCCAACGTGTGCACCTGGCTGTATTTCGGCTCCGGTCTGGACCAGAATCACGGCGGGGAGTATGCTGCGTTTGAGGACCTGATCGGAAAGTTTGTCAAAGCCCTGAAAGACTGCCGGATCGAGCCGTACGTGGTGCTGGGCGGAGGGACGGACATCACCGTTAAGAAACTGGACACCAACGGGAGAAGAGCCAAAGACCGGTTCCGAAGAGCCCAAGCCGCGGCGCTGGGCGGCCGGGGGAGCATCAAGCCTCCGCTGGCTAAGAAGGTGTTCAAACAGACGCTGGCCCGGCTGGAGGTCCCGGTGGCCCAGTGCTTTGGAGAGGCCGACCGAGAGATCGCCGCCCTGGCCAGTGAGTGGAAGTGTCCGGTGCTTTCCAATGACAGCGACTTCTACATCTTTGACCTCCCGGCGGGATTGCTGCCCACCCCCCATTTCCACTGGAAGGCGGGGGGGCGGAACGGCTCCTGGAGGGAGAGCTTCATCCGCTGTAAGAGCTACACCACCTCCAGATTCTGCACCTTGTTCAACATCCAGACCCAAATCCTTCCGGTGTTCGCCGCACTGGCCGGGAACGACTACGTGAAGCTGCAGGAGCTGACCTCCTGCTGGGCGCGCTCCGCCCCGGCCGGCAGTGGGTCGGCGGGCCGCCTGGAGGAGCTGCTCCGCTGGCTGAGGGACTTCCAGCGGCCCCGGGAGGCCGTGGAGGCGGCGCTGAGGCTGATGGGCGACCTGAGTAGGCAGAGAGAGGCGGGGGTGGTGCAGGGCTTGTCTCGGGGCACGGAGGAGTACCAGCTCCCTCCCAGCTACCTGAAGCGGTTCTTCACAGACGGGACAGCGCCCCCCCTCCTCCCAGAGGCGGTGGGTCTGGTCCCAGACTGGGCCCGGCTGCCTCTCACCCAGGGCCGGCTGACCAGAGACATCCTAGCTGTGTTGTTGCTGAAGAGGGTGCGCCTCGGCCCCATGGTGGACCACGGCAGTCTGCCCAGCGCCTACCTGACCTCCCAGCCGCTCCGCCAGGTGATGTACGGGCTGCTGCTGGGCGGCGGGCGGAGCGTGCGGGTGGAGGAGTCCGACAGAGAGGGCCTCCGGCTGGGCAGCTGCATGGTCCGTCCCGCCGTGCGGGGGGTCGCTCAGCAGCTCAAACTGTTATCAATGGATAAGGTAGGCTACATAACATTGTCACAACCAGAATATAGACTTTTTCATCATATATGTAGACTATAACTGAAAAAATATCTTTAAAAAGTGACAGTGGCAATGAATAATAATGACAGCCCAAAAAAATAGGCCTTGCCAAGATTTCATCTCATGACGTGGACTTTTTGAATCCAACTCCATTGTTTGGAAAAAAAAAAAAAAAGCAGAAGAAATAGTCTATGTGATATGGAATTATTCTACAATATTAATTAGAAACCACTTTTATCATTATATTATCATTTTATTGAGATGTAATTCATTTTGGAGTTTTCTTGTTCCAAAGTAAAAAAAGAATCCAAAACAGTCAGACCACAGTACAGTTACATTTAAATTTATACATTTTCTCTTCAATTTTTTAATTTTCTCTTTAATCCTAACCCATATTTTTTAACCTCTTACATAATAATCTTTACATTTTTTAAGAGCTTTTGATTTCTGTCTTTAGGGTCAAAGTGACCTTCCCAATGGAATGCTGTAAAAAATGTTTTTTTTTATTTTTTTATTTTTGCACCACCTGACATTTTCTAGGTGGATAGATCAGAAATCTTGTTTAAAAATGTATTGATTAACCAATTACAAAATCCACAAATTAATGCAAGCCATGTCATAAATGTAACTAGATTCACAAATGCAGATTCAACAATTTATGACATTGTTGGATCTGAAAATATATTTTTAGTGTTAGGTTCTACCAATGTATTTGTTCGTCGATGGTCCAAAAAGTTTCTATTTCTGATTTTTAATTTTTACTTTAAATTGTTTATTTGACAGGGACAATACACAATAAATAAATTGCACCAGATATGGCTTAAAGCTACACTTTCAACAGAGAATCCAAAATAGTTTATCTATTTTTTTATTCTATTTATATATATCTAAAATACACACATACACGACTGAGTACAATAACATACAAACAAACCCCCCCCAAATAACATTGCATTTACATGAGGTCATGAAGACATTTCTCAAGTGCTGTGTTGAGCAGAAACATATCAATAGCTACTGTGGAAAAACAAACATTCAATACTATTTACTATTTACTATTTACATGACATTAAATTACATTACTTTTTCTATGTCTTGCTTTTAATATTTGAACCTTTCATTGCGTCCTTTTAATTTCTTCATGTGGGATAAAATAAAGTTGCATTGAACTGAACTCTCTACCCTGTCCTGTCCTGTCCTGTCCTGTTCCTCCAGGCTGCACACTCGCTGCGTCTCCAGGTGTTTCTGGAGGCTCTGGGGGTGAAGCCGACCCGTCTGAGCGGGCTGCCGCCTCACCTGCACCTCCCAGTGGCCGTTACCTGCTACTGGATGCGGGAGGCCAGTCCTCCTCCAGACCGCAGCCTGCTGCAGGCGCTGATGCTGGGACTGGTGACCGGAGAAACACAGAGAGAGAGCGCTGGGAGCAGTGGTAGGAGACACACACACACACACACACACACACACACATTGCAGGACACAGATACACACAAATGCACTTTGACATGCTTTCACACTTTCTCAATTTCCAAAACATCTTGAATATGCATAATTTACCAGAACTTTTCCTGGCCCGGAAAGCACAATTTTCAAATTCCCCAAGTCTTTCTTTGACCTTAGATACATATACCTGTATATGCACACACACCATTGATATTATATCCACTGACATTTCTGAGTGACACAAGCTAGCAATCTTTCCTAATACAACATCTGAATAAACTGTTGTGTGTGTTGCAGCTCTGTGGTCTATGAAGACACACTGCAGCCAGAAGCCGGATCTGGGCGTGGTTCACGCTTACAACCAATGGCAGGCCTGCATGAAGGACAGCATTCACCTGAACCAGCTGCTGGGCTGCCCGCTACCTGAACCCCACATCGCAAGGTGAGACTCCACAACCAATGACTATGCTCTCTACATTAAATACTAGGCTACAATTACTAATAGTGTATAAAGAATTATTATAGTGTTTGGGTGAAATTATCAACTGATGGGTCACATTCACAAAGCATGTCAGCCACCTGGATTGAAATCTTGCAGTCATTACATTCACATTTAGCTGATACTTCACTGAACTATCAGCTTAGAGGGAACATTGGGCCAGATGCTGCCTTTTCTTTTTGATATGGCTTCCAAATAAATTTCTGATGATTTCTGCTCAGTCTTTGCTCTCTATTCAAGAGCAACTAAACCTCAAACCCAAATCTGTGTTGATTTGCTGTTTGCCTTGTGGGTCTGGTTGGCGGTTGGGAAACCAGCCCAAAAACGACAAGATTAAATTTGGACTATGGAGTATGGAGAGTGCCACACCTTGACACCCAGATGATGCCATTGATGCTAATGCTAATGGCTGATGTGATGTGTTGTCTCCTACCTTCTGATGTTCACCAGGTTGTACCAGGGACCGTTGGTCCACCAGCTGGTCGACAGGCTGAGGAGAGCGACGAAACCAGAGCTTCTCCTGAGCGGCAACTCCACCAGCATACAGCTGTACCGAGACCTGCTGGCCACCGTGCTCCAGCCTCAGGAAACCACAGCCTCATCAGCGGCGGGGAAGAGAGGAAAACATCCACAGCAGCCACAGCCTCTAGATGATCTGACCGGCAGCCTGCAGCGGCTCTTCCTCCTGGACGAAGACAAGGAGGAGGAGGAGGAGTCGACGGCTGGAGCGAGGAGCGCAGCGATAGCAGAGGAGGATCCGGGCTGGCAGTTGGTATCGATGAGAACTCGCTTCAGAGCCAAAGACCGAGGCCACCGAGAAAAAAACCCAGAAGGTGCCAGCAAGAAGGAGGACAAAGAGTGGAGCTGAAGCTACGTTCATAACTTTATCCGTTGTTTTTTAGCAAATGCTCATACGTGAAATATTCATCTGTCCCTCTGTATTTTAAATGTCCTGTCGCTGTTGATTTCGGACAGTCAAACCTTTCTTGGTCCAAATCAGTAATGTCTATTTTAGAACTCAAAGAAATTTTTCTTATTATACAAAGCAAGGTGTATGAACAAATACATCATATACAAAAAGATTTCAGGACTTTTAAAACCTTATGAAATTATGAACAGATTTAGCTCAGAGACCAAGACACTGTGGTGACTAATCTAATCTAGACTGAAAAATACTGACAAGAAAAGTTGTTATTTATTTTGCTTAATATTGGGATTGTCTGCTGATGTTAAGTTGGCCAGGTCAGTTTCTGAAGTCTCTTTTGAAAACAAACTTATGCAGTTTGGCATCATTGTAAGGGAGGCCGTCCCATAACAGAAAACATTTGCAAGTTTGATTCCCACAGCTGTCCAGCTGTACTGTCAAAGTGTCCTTGAGCAAGACACTGACTACCAACTCTTTTTCTGTTTCCTCTGCTGGTCTGATTTTTAGGAAAACCTGCTGTACCAGTAATGCGTGTACCTTTGTATCAATCGTTTTACTCATTTAAGTGCAATAAATAAAAAATAGATTTTACTGCCGTTTTGCTTTTTGTTTTTTGCTTTTGAGTTGACACCACAGAAAAGGAAAGAGCGATATGCATTTGCGTTTGTCAATGCAGAAAAGGAGTGAAGTGTTGCAGAGGCGTGGACAGGACCAGTGTGACTTCCAGACAGGACGGAGCTCCATTTCAGAGTAAAAGCCTCAGTGTTACACTTTAACATCGTCCAGTGGTTAGCATTAGGATGTCTGAACTTCCGCTTTGTCACGCTACTACCTTCAAAATAAAGGTCTCTCGTCTGGCCGCCTCAAAAAACATAACTGATGTTCTTCACAGCAGTCAGAATCGACAAAGATCAGACAAAGATGGTTGCCTGTGGTTCCCTGTGTCCCCGTGTGTGTCTCTGTGACCCTACCCCCACCTGACAATCGTGGTCGAGGACCTCCCACTCCCAACAAATTTGCATCCCTCCTGCTGGCTACATTGCCAGTATTTTGATGAGCCGCATGATGCCCACACGGCTTCCGTGGTCCAGCTTCAGTTGATTATAACGGACGCGCTCTGCTGCGGGCATTCTGTGGCAGACGTGTCGCACCGCGTCCGTGTCCCATGTATTTTGGCCGTTACTGTTTACAAATCCTGTTACTAAGAGTTTGGAGCAAATTGTGTATTGTTAAGTTTCACACCTGGAGACTGGAGTACAATGCTGCTGGTCTGTCTGTGCATCTGCAAATGACATGGCGTGTTGTCATCAGGCAGATTTAGATTAATTTCTCTACATTGACCAACTTTTTATTATGCGCTTCTTTATGGGAAACACTGCATCTCAGTCAAAGACGCCCTCTAGAGGCCATCCGACAAAGCTACATCTCACTAAGCGACAGCTGACTGACTGACTGACTGAATGTCTTGTGAAGCCCTCGGCTGCTCCGTGGGGAAAACTTGTATCATGGGTTTGACTGGGTTTGACAGAAATCACGACATATGAACATGCATATGAACTTGCAACACGCCCACTCTCCAGCAGCCATATTGACTGCAAGGACTCGATCACCCTTCGTCAACACTGGCAGTAGAAGCTGAATGCGCATGGAGCGTCCCGTGGCCTAGGTGCTTTCACAGAGCACCATAAATACAGTTTCATACAGCTCTTGGTGGCTTCTAAAAATATAGACCCAATTATTTAAAATTTGATAATTCAAAGAGTCCTTTTTGACTTTGCGCGATACCCAGAAAAAACATGTTCCGGGGTTTTACAGGTGTTTCTTTTCTAATGCATCTCTATGGGAGATGCCCATGGCGGCACGTGACTTGCAGTTCCGAGCTTGGCCACTACGCCCAAACCGCCGCACAGCCCAGAGCTGAACTGTTCCTGGGGCTTCAACAACAGACTGAAGTGAAAGTGAACGTGTGACAGGATAATTTCAACGGCGCCACATTGTCTGTTCCCACACCAAATGGTTTCTGGACACAGAGGACGGGACGGAGGAGGTAAATATTGACATTCAAACCGGTAAGTCCGCGGCCACACTGACTGTCCGTCTCCGTTAATTTCATTTTCAATGACAGCTGTCAGTTGTCCGGACAGGATGACGTGTCCGTCAGATTTCCATCCGTTTTGATAGACATAAAGTTCAACCCAGTATAACCAACCCTAACCGTCCGTTTAGCCAATCAGTCATTCCTATGTTTAGGGAAAAAAATAGCGGCGATCACAGTCAACGGCACGACCAAAACAAAGATAAAACAGCCAAAACAAAGATAAAACGGAGAAAGCCTGGTGTAACGTTGGGATGTCTGGAGGCAGTTTCTTATTTAATTTATAGCCTAGCCTACTGTTTGCTTTTTCTCCTCATAACTTTATGAGCAAAGCTGTATTTCTGCCTCTCCCACCTTGATGTTCCAAAACAGCCCAACGGACAGATTATATCGTCAATAATTCTGTCCGTTTCCCAACGGATCAGTGTGGCTGCAGCCTAAATTTCTGTTTATCAGATTAATTAAACTCTGCTGAGAGAAAATCACAAGTGAAAACTATAAATTGGTGTTAAAGTGGTTTGATTATTTCAGAGGGAATAATGAGCAAAGGCAGAGAAGCAGCTGCAGGTCAACTATGTGTCAAAGTTAGGAACATCTAAAACAAGTCCAGATGCTGCAGGCCCACGGCGCATGCGTTGAATTCCACTAGCTGCGGGCACACTGATCCTTCCTGATCAGTGTGGCCGTAAAAAAACGTAAAAGCTTACTTCAACACTTGTTTCCAACATGGTCCTTGATGGAGAACAAAAAGAGGAAAAAACAGAACACACATTATTACAATAACAATACAGTTAGGTATTTAGCACATATTTATTTCCCTACACCTAAACTTAACTTACTTTCTAATTTAATGTAAAATTCAGGAAGTCTTTCCATTGGCACTTTCCATTAATAACTCATTAATAACCTGTAAACCTGCACAAAAGCCATGAAAAATCCCTTAATTACTGATGTCTCCACAAACCAACCCATCCCTTATAAACCCATGATACTAACCATACTTTTTTAAAGCTATGTTATTAGTAATGGATTGTACAACATTTACAGGCTATTGCACATAAATTCACATGAAAAAAGGTTTTGGCATCCACCATCTCAGAACTTGCTGTATCAGAAAACACAAACTGATGTAAGAAGTGTTCTTCAAGCAGTTTTTGGAGAGAGTGTTTATTGGTTGCATAGACATTAGCTAAAAGAGATAGCTCACAATTTTTGAACCCAGGTGTCCTGAGCTACTCTCCACTATTGCAGTTAGGGCCATGCCTGCCTCAGGCCCATCTGCTCCGAGTTAAACTGGCAGACTCCACAGCTAGCCTTTGGCTTTTTAGCCACATTAACATTGGTACAGCAGGGGCCAAGAATCATCCTCTGTAAATTATTCAGAAACTCTAAGCATAAACCAAACATAAATAAAAGCTCATCTATATGTTTATTTGGCTGCATTACTACTTTATAATATTTTTAATAATTTCTATGTGTAATTACTGCCAAGTACACTAATGTTTTGTGTATGTATGTAATATATTATCTCTTTATTATAACATCAGATCACATCAGATCAGATCACATCAGCTCAGACTGTTTTGGGGAAATGGGCTCGCAGCAGCAGAGAGCAGGATACAGACAGGAACATAAGTCTTCAATACAACACATCATTACAACAACTGAACATAATAGGCTAATGTTGAAAATAACTGAAACAAATAGCACAAATAAAAAACTACAAGCAGCGTCTTCAATGACAGATTGAAAGTTTAGTTTATAAAATGCAACAGTATTTGCTTCCCAAGAAACCACTTTAATTTTATTGAAATGTAAAATTAACCCTATATAATGTATACAAACTATTAGTAGACTTTTTAATAGGTGTTTGAAAAATTTGGACTCTCAGCTCAGTTCTCCGCTCCTTTGGAAATTCCCTCACTGCAGATGAATGATGGCACATAAAATCATATTTGCCAGTTCCATAAGGAAATAAAATGCAGCCCAGCTAGTTCGCACCAGTCTCTCTCTGGTCACATGCAGAGTTTATTATGGTTGCCATGCAGATAAACACTGAGTTACATAATGATGTCAGGAAATAAATATCCAGGCTGCTGAAGCTCCGGATCTACTGTCCACACTCAGGATGGGGGTTCAGGGCTTGTGCAGATTAATCGAGGCCAACAGCCAGATCTACCACGATGTCCACTTCAGGGACAGCCGGCTGGTGATTGACGGCTTCAACCTGTGTTACCTGATGTATTTCCGTTCTGGTCTGGACCAGAATCACGGCGGGGAGTATGCTGCATTTGAGGACCTGATTGGAAAGTTTGTCAAAGCCCTGAAGGACTGCCGGATCGAGGCGTATGTGGTGCTGGACGGAGGGACGGACTACACCGCTAAGAAACTGGACACCTTGAAGGAAAGTGCTAAAGACCAGATCCGGAGAGCCCATGCCGCGGCACTAGGTGGGCGGGAAGGAGGACATCATGCCTCCACTGGCCAAGAAGGTGTTCAAACAGACGCTGGCCCGGCTGGAGGTCCCGGTGGCCCAGTGCTTTGGAGAGGCCGACCGAGAGATCGCCGCCCTGGCCAGCGAGTGGAAGTGTCCGGTGCTTTCCAATGACAGCGACTTCTACATCTTTGACCTCCCGGCCGGACTGCTGCCCACCACCCATTTCCAGTGGGAGGCGGGGGGGCGGAACGGCTCCTGGAGGGAGAGCTTCATCCGCTGTAAGAGCTACACCACCTCCAGCTTCTGCACCTTGTTCACCATCCAGCCCCAAGTCCTGCCGGTCTTCGCCGCACTGGCTGGGAACGACTACGTGAAGCTGCGGGAGGTGAGGCTGACCTCCTGCTGGGCGCGCTCCACCCGAGGTGGCAGCGGGTCGGTGGGCCGCCTTGAGGAGCTGCTCAGCTGGCTGAGGGGCTTCCAGCAACCCCAAGAGGCCGTGGAGGCGGCGCTGAGGCTGATGGGGGACCTGAGCAGGCAGAGAGAGGCGGAGGTGCTGCAGGGCTTGTCTCTGGGCACGGAGGAGTACCAGCTCCCTCCCAGCTCCCTGAGCAGTTTTTTCACAGACGGGACAGCGCCCCACCTCCTCCCAGTGGGGTTGGGTCTGGTCCCAGACTGGGCCCGGCTGCCTTTCACCCAGGGCCGGCTGGCCGAAGACATGCTGCTGCTGAAGAGGATAGGCCTCGGCCCCAAGGTGGACCATGGCAGTCTGCCCAGCGCCTACCTGACCTCCCGGCTGCTGCGCCAGGTGATGTACGGGCTGCTGCTGGGCAGCGGGCGGACGATCTGGGTGGAGGAGTCCGACAGAGAGGGCCTCCTGCTGGGGAGCTGCATGGTCCGTCCCGCTCTGCGGGGGGTCGCTCAGCAGCTGAAACTGGACTCACTGGATAAGGTAGGCTAGCTAACGTTTTCACATCCAGAATATACACTTTATATATATATAGCCTATATTGTTGTAATAAGTAACAGTAGACATCCAGAATATAGGCTAATAATAAAAATACATCTAGTCAAGTCAAGTCAAGTTTATTTATATAGCCCTTTGTCACAAGCATGTCTCAGAGGACTTTACAGAGAGTGTCTCTAGCTAGGTCTAACTAAACACAATCAATGGTGAACAAAGTTATGTAAGACAAACATAGAATCTGTCATTATTTCAGTGGTGTTCCAGAAAGGAAAAACTATTAGGCCTGGATTTCATATCATGACGTGGACTTTGTGTCCAACTCCATTGTTAAAAAAACAAAAAAAGCAAAAGAAATAGTTTGCATATTTGATATATTAAATTATTCTACAATACTTTAATTTTACTGAAATGTAACTGTTACTGAGTTTTCTTGATCCAAAGTAAAATATCTGATTGTGCAACCACATTACATATGTTTTTTTACACTGGTTAATATCTTTTGATTTCTCTACATATAGAAATAGGTCTTTGAAACCATAAAGTGAGTAATTTATTATTGCACCACATGACATTTTCTGGGTGGAAAGAAATCAGGAATCTTGTTTAAAAACAAATATGAATACAAAGAAGACGTTGTAGACTTGAAATTGCATTTTAAATCCATTTTAGTCCAAATTTTTGCCCTCTTTTGAAAGCCTTATTGTCATTGACCCATTTACATGGGATACCACAGTGGATACCACAATGTATAAAGATTTGTATCAGCCTAAAGGTGGTAAACTCTATTCCTGTAAATAAAACAGTAATTGTGATAGGAGGCTTTTATATACAGAACATAAAAAAAATGCATCTGACATTTGGTGGTGGCTTTTATCCAAAGTGCCTTACAGTGTTACAGTGTTAGAGTGCATTTTCAGTGGGAATTGAACCAATAGCCCAGATAACAACAAAACAACAACAATATTAATTTCATAATATTTTTAAATACAAAAGAAGTTAGCTGAATCCATGTGAAATGAATGATCTATTGATATAATCTATTAAATCCACTTAAGAGAAGATTCATATGAAGAGGAGAGGTTCAAAAAGTTTATTTTCTGTGGAGTGAATTATGCTCTATATTTAGAGCCAAAATTTCCTAAATTGTTGAAGCGCATTTATTTGTGGATTTTTGAGACTTGTTTCTCATGTGTTCCTGAAATCCATGTGACATTGAAGAGATGTCTCAACCACGAAAGCCCAACAATTTCCACTTGTTGTGGAAAAAATGCATTGTGCTGTTTGGTAGCTTTTTGCCAGCGGACATTAGCGGACATTAGAGGAACCGCTGCCGCCACTGCCCTCACCCGTGGTTTTGGATGCTTGCACCACCCCCAGCACCTCGCCACTGAGGAGCTTTCTAAGCATCCCAGTGACCTCTGCCAAGGAGATGGGCTCTCACCCTCCCAAATTTTCCAGCTCTGCCACCTGTCCGGAGGATGTGTCTATCAGATTTAGGAGCTCCTTAAAGTGCTCCTTCCAATTTCTGACAATATCCCCAGTTGAGGTCAGTATTTCTCTGCCCTGCTGAGAACAGCCTGGGTGATGTCCTGCCTTTCCACTCTACAGTTTTCCAGAACCTCTTTGATGCTGTACGAAAGTCCTCCATAGACTATCCAAACTCCTCTAACAACCAGGCTTTTGTTTCTAGTCCAGAGTCGCCTGTGCCAACCAGGCCCAGAAGCTCTCCTTCAGCCTGATAGCCTCCCTCACCGCCGGTGTCCACCAGCGGGCTCTTGCGCTGCAGCCATGACAGGCATTGCCTTCCAGCTGCTTCCATGACAGAGGTGTTGAAAAGGGTCCATCTGACTCCATGTCCCCAACCTCCATCCAGATACAGGAAAAGTTCGCTCGGAGGGAGATCATTCTGGACAGAGTCCTCTACCAGCCGTTACAAGCAAACCCTCACTACACGTTTGGATCTACTGGGCCTGTCCGGCAGCTCAAACCCCCCCCCATTCCGCCCGGTCACACCTCTCTGGGTATCGCAGTCATTGCCAACATAAGTGTTGTGTTGCCACTAGTACTATATAGTCAGGAGGTAGAGCCTTCTCCAGCTCCCCACTCACCTTCTCTAAGAAGGCTTACGCACAAGTAACAGTCAGAGTTTATCAAGGTACAGCAGGATGTCTGATATTAGGTGATATTAGGATGGCATCTCTGCTGTTTGCAGATGATGCCGTCTTTCTGACTTTATTGGACTTTGAACTGGAGTGGTTTTCAGCTGAGTGTGATGTGATCGGGATGACGATCACCACCTTCAGGCCTGAGGCCATGGTCCTCTCTTGGAAAAAGGTGGCATGCCCCATCCAGGTGAGAGGGAGCAGCTGCTCTAATTATCTTGAGGTCTTATTCACCAGGGTAAGAAGGATTATGAGAGTGTCCGCCGGTTAGGTGCGTCAGTTACATTGCATTATGTCATTTAGCAGACGCTTTTGTCCAAAGCGACTTACAATAGTACATTTTGTCAACAGTATTGAAACCAACTGTGCATCACAGTCTTCATCAGCTAAGACTTGTAATAGGAATAAGTAGCATTCATTTAATTCTTTTTTTTTGAAGTTTAAATAGGGTAAGAAGATAGATTAGTTCAAGAAGGGTCCAGGTATAACCTGAAGAGATGTGTCTTTAGGCTCCGCCGAAAGATGGGCAGTGATTCGGCCGTTCTGACAGAAGGGTGACCTGCAAGGGTGGAGGAGGAGAGGGAGTAAGGCGAGGTTTGAAACCTTCCCTTGTAAGGAACGGTCGAATTTTGTGGATGTTGTAGACGGAGAACCTGGGGGTTGTCGCTGCAATGTAGGCAGAGCAGGACAGCTGGTTGTCCAGGATCACCCCGAGAGGGAAACAAAGTAGTGTTGTCAATGGAGATGGAGAGGTCTGTGAGAGGGCAATCTTTCCCTGGGAGAAAGAGTAGCTCCGCCTTTTCAAGATTGAGCTTGAGGTAGAGCACAGACATCCAAGCACTGATGTCTTTGAGACACGCAGAGATGCGTCCATCAGTTTCTGTTTCTGAGGGGGAGAAGGAGAGGTAGAGTTGAGTGTCGTCGGCATAGCAGTGATAGGAGAAGCCATGAGAGGAGATCACATGGCCAAGGGATTTAGTATAGAGAGAGAATAGCAAGGGCCCCAGGACTGAGCCCTGAGGGACACCGGTGTTAAGAGTGCAGGGTCTGGACAGAGATCCCCTCCATGAGACCTGGTATGAGCGGTTAGACAGATAGGATGCGAACCAGTAGTGTGCAGATCCAGTGATTCCCAGTTCAGATAGGATGGAGAGAAGGATTTGGTGGTCAACTGTATCAAAAGCAGCAGACAAGTCAAGGAGGACAAGGACAGAGGAGAGGGATGAAGCCCTGGCAGTGTGCAGGGCCTCTGTGACAGCAAGGAGTGCAGTCTCAGTGGAGTGAGAAGCCTTGAAACCAGATTGAAGAGGGTCCAGGAGGTCATTCTGGGAGAGATAGAGAGAAAGTTGGTTGGAAACTGCTTGCTCAAGGGTTTTGGATAGAAATGAGAGAAGAGATACAGGTCTGTAGTTCTGGATAGCAGCAGGGTCAAGGGAGGGTTTCTTAAGAAGAGGCTTGACTCTGGCAGTCTTAAAAGCAGCTGGAACAAGGCCTGAGGACAGAGAGGAATTGATAAGGGTAGTGAGGAAGGGAGTGATGTCGGTGGAGATGGTTTGGAGAAGAGTGGAAGGGAGAGGATCAAGGGAGCAGGTGGTGGCTCGGTTAGACCTGACAAGTGTGAGTTGCAGTAATGTCGGTTGCTGTAATGCAGGTGTTGTATTGGACTGTGGTGGTGAAGAGAAAAAAAAGTTGAGCCACAAAGCAAAGGTCTCGATTTACCTTATCAAGCTTCGTTCTGACCCTCACCTTTTGGTCACAATCTTTGGGTAGTGACCAAAAGAATGCAATCATGGATCACGGATACAAGTGGCTGAGATGAGATTCCTCTGCACGGTAGCTGGCTTCACTCTGCGTGACAGGCTGAGGAGTTCAGCGATTCAAGAGGACCTCATTATCGAGCCACTGCTCCTTCATACTGGAAGGAACCACTTGAGGTTCGGGCACCTGGTCTCCCCTTGGAGGTGCAATTCTGAAAATATGTTGTTACTTAAAAAATCTCAAATTATCTTTTAAATTTGGTAACTTTAGTGAAAATCTGTCAAAGTTTTTTTCTGTTGTACCAATGTATTTGTTTGTCAATTATCCAAAAAGTTTGCGTTATTTATTTTTTAGTTTTACTTTAAATTGTTTATTTGACAGGACAATCCACCCAAATACATTAGATATAACTACAAATAGCAGATATAAAGGCTCATTTTTGTCTGTAGTTTCTGGGCTGGACTCCTAGGCTACATGTTCCAACAGATCATCCAAAATAGTTAATCTATTAAAAAATACACATACACACACTAAACGATCGAGTAAGATTGTCCTGTCCTGTCCTGTCCCTCCAGGCTGCCCACTCATTGTGTCTCCAGGTGTTTCTGGAGGCTCTGGGGGTGAAGCCAACCCATCTGAACGGGCTGCGGCCTCACCTGCGCCTCCCGGTGGCTGTTACCCGCTACTGGATGTGGGAGGCCAGCCCTCCTCCAGACCACAGCCTGCTGCAGGCGCTGTTGCTGGGACTGGTGACCGGAGAAACATATAGAGCGAGCACTGGGAGCAGTGGTAGGAGACACACACACACACACACTGCAGGACATACTTTCACATAAAATGCATTTTGATATACAATTTTTCCTAATACAACATCTGAATAAACTGTGTTGTGTGTGTTGCAGCTCTGCAGTCTGAGAAGACCGCCTGCAGCCAGAAGCCGGATCTGGGCGTGGCTCACGCCTACAACCAATGGCAGGCCTGCATGAAGGACAGCATTCACCTGAACCAGCTGCTGGGCTGCCCGCTACCTGAACCCCACATCGCATGGTGAGACTCCACTGCCAATGGCTATGCTCTCTACATTAAATACTAGGCTACAATTACTAGTAGTATATAAAGAAATATAGTGTCTGGGTGAAACTGTCAACCGATGGCTCATATTCACATGTTAGCAGCCTGGATTGAAATCTTGCAGTCATTACATTTATACTTAGAGGGAACATTGGTCCTGATGCTGCCTGAAGTTTCTGGTTTTTAAGTTGATATGGCTTCCAAATACATTTCTGGTGATTTCTGCTTAATCTTTGCTCTCCATTCAAGAGTAAATAAACCCCAAACCCAAATCTGTGTTGATTTGCTGGCTGGGAAACACAAAAACTACAAGATCAAATTTGGACTCAGTCTATGGAGTGCCACACCTCGACACCTAGTTGATGCCACTAATGGCTGATGTGATGTCTCTCACCTTCTGATGTTCATCAGGTTGCACCAGGGACTGTTGGTCCACCAGCTGGTGGACAGGCTGAGGAGAGCGACGAAACCCGCCTTCCTCCTGAACAGGAACTCCACCAGCATACAACTGTACCGAGCCCTGCTGGCCGCCGTGCTCGATTCTCAGGAAACCACGGCCTCGTCAGTGGTGGGGAAGAGAAAAAAACCTCTGTAGCAGCCGCAGCCTCTAGATGATCTGACCACCAGCCTTTTGGCCAGTCAAACCTTTCTTGGTCCAAATCAGTAATGTCTATTTTAGAACTGAAAGAGATTTTTGTTATTATACGAAGCAAGTACATCAAATACAAAAAAAGAGTTCAGGCTTTTTAAAACCTTATGAAATGTTTTAGCTTGGAGACCAAATAGTGTAGTGACTGATCTAATCTAGACTGAAAAAAGAATACTGACAAGAATAATTCAAATTGTTTTTCATTTTGCTGAATATTCGAATTGTGAAGAATTGCCATAAAATTTCCACTTTATTCTACACTATTTAATTCCAATACACTACAGTCCCTTACAGGTTAGAAATTGCATTAATCAGTATTGTGATTTTGGTATTTTTAGGAATTAATTGCACCGCCTCTAGTTCCGTTACGACTGCTATACTTTAAATTAGCATGTCTGCTGCTGAGCAGCATTGATTCCCACAGCAGTCCTGTGTACTGACAAAGTGTCCTTGAGCAAGACACTGACTACCAACTCCTTCATGGTCTGTTTCCTCTGTTCGATTTTTGTTGGTAGGAAAACCTGCTGTACCAGTATCTGGTCATTTGTCTTGAATGGTTTGGGACGCAGTTGGATTTGTTTATATTCTATTTATAGCAACATTTTAACTTCCTTTTTAAGGAAAAATATTTAATTTAACATTTTTGTTTTTGTTTTTCACTGTCTGTAAATGATCCTTTGTTTGTACTTAAGCAGCTTAAAGGCAATGTTCAATCTGTTGTCATATGGTGTGAAATTATATTTTTGATGGAAATGTTGAGGTTCTATCAATGTTTTTCCGAGTTAATGCGCTGTTTTGTTCGATGGACGCTTGTAATGACAGGGTACTGACATTACCGCCATTCCTTTTGTCTGTGGATTTCTAGAAGATATCGAAGGTAAGGAGTCACCATTTTGTGTCTGTTTTGTGTCCACTCCTGTTACAGAAGAAGGAATTGTTACCTCCGCCAAGGAGGTTATGTTTTCGGTGCCGTTTGTGTGTTTGTCTGTTTGTTTGTCTGTTAGCAGGATTACAGAAAAACTACTGGCCCGATTTTCATGAAACTTCGTGGAAGGGTGTAGCATGGACCAAGGAAGAACCCATTAAATTTTGGAGCGGATCCGGATCCGACTCATGAACAAGTAATAATAGCACAAACCTTGGCAGAGGTCTGTGCTCTCCGAGTGTCCTTCTAGTTGTTGCTGTAACACTGGGATCGATAAATGGTGTAGAGATAGAATCTCACTTTAAACTGATGTATTGTATGACAAGATTGATTGAAAATTTCACCCTAAACAATGTAATGAATGTGAGTAACAACACTTCCCCGGCCCATGTACAGGCCGGTGCTTTAAAATGCGAGATGTTGATTGGTTAACATATTCAGTAATGGCAGAGCTGTTATTTACAAGCCATTTCATGTTGCTATTGGTTAGCTAGAAGGCTATCTAGTCAAGACAGCTGCATTATGTTAGCTCAGGAGGACTGCGAGTCCAAGCCAAGTCTTTTGGGGGCGAGAGAGGGAACAAGACTGTGGGACCTTCAATTATTATGAAGGCATAAACTTAGTTTGGGTAATGCCTCTTTAAATAAAAAAAAAAGCAGGCTCTTTTTTTTTTTTTTTTTTTTAAGATTTATAAAAATTTTAATATACATTTTATTCTCATCCAGTACTGACTTCCGTTGTGCAGCACACACACACACAAACCATAAATAAAAAAGAAAATAAAGAGAGTGAGTCAGCGGTGTGACTGGCGCTCGGCCCTGACAGCATCAGACAGAGCAGCAGCCGACTCAAACAGAAGGGAAACTGGACAGGAAAAGAACTTCTTCTACCGGCCACAGCGGCTGGTCAGTTAGAAAACCCAGCAGCCATTCTCTCTGTTTTACCAGCCCAATGTGATTTTTAGAAGATTTAGATTTGCCGCTCTACAGATCAGCAGGATTTCACAAAGCGATGCGGTTTGTCAGGTTAGCTCTGCACGTTCTGCTCTGACAAACTCATGACAAAGATGAGAAAAGTGGAATGGGTATGGTAATCAGGGCAAGAAACCAACTTTTCGTTTACTGGCTGTGGTGGGTGGTGCGTCCCAGAATTCACCAGCCAACTAGATTTAGGCTCAAGTCCTGTCGTATTTACTGTTCCAGGGTTAGATGACTGCTGCTTCTTTCACTTTTGGCCATTTTATATTTATGTTTATGTTTAGTTTTAACGGCTTTACCGGTCCAGAAAGGCTTGAAACAGAGAGGGAGTAAGAGGGAGAGAAAACAAAGCAGGAAGGGCAGGGAGAAACATTTATTATTTTTATTTGATTATATTTATTATCTCAACAGCATTATCCTCATTATCCTATACTGATATTGCATCTGTTGAACTGGCTTTGGAGCTGCCTATAGTATATGCTCTGATAGCTGTCATATAAATTAATAATAATAGACAAGACATTCTTATAAATTCTAAGTTATGCTTTCATTTTCTCACAGAGACAAATTAATTTATTCATACGCAGATAAACCCGAACCCGCTGCCCTCCTCAGGAATGTCAGAGCGGAGGTGGCCCAACCTGTTGAGAGTCAGCAGATGCTGTTTTCACAAGACTTGGAAATGGATGATGTGCACATGAAACTTAGACACACACACACACATTTTTGGGGGTTAATTTAACATCCGTACATCATGCAACATAGCAGACTGAATAAAATGAAGTTGGTCTGTGATCCCTATTTGCCTCGGCCCGCCCAAGGTTTCTTCTCTTTTTCCCCCCCAAGATGTACCAAGGTTTTTTTCCTGGGAGTTTTCCCTGTGCAATGAAGGTCTAAGGCAGGTGGAGCCGGTAGGTTAGGCTATGTAGAATAGTTTTTCGCTATGTTTTCCTATATAATTTTGTTCACCACTGATTTTTGATAAGTTAGATCTAGTTAGGCTCATTCTCTGTAAAGTCCTCTGCTTGTCATATACAAATAAACAACTTCCACTCCTTTGGAAATTCCCTCTCACTGCTGATGAATTAGATATACCTAGGTAACATAGCCTATAGTTACCTAGGGACATAACATGCAGCCCAGTTGCATCAGTCTGTCTGTGGTCGCCGAGGAGATAAACACTGAGTTTCATAATGATGTCAGGAAAGTGAAACTTAAGGAAATCAGACTGTACTCTGGTATAAATAACGAGGCTGCTGAAGCTCCGGGTCTGCCGTCCACACTCATGATGGGGGTTCAGGGCTTGTACAGCTTGATCAATGCCAGCCAGATCTACCAGGATGTCTGCTTCAGGGACAGCCGGCTGGTGATTGACGGCTGCAACCTGTGCTACTTGCTGTATTACGACTCCGGTCTGGACCAGAATCACGGCGGGGAATACGCTGCGTTTGAGGACCTGATCGGAAAGTTCGTCAAAGCCCTGAAAGACTGCCGGATCGAGCCGTACGTGGTGCTGGACGGAGGGACGGACATTACCGGTAAGAAACTGGACACCCTGAAGAAAAAAGCTGAACAGCAGATCCAGAAAGCCCACGCCGCGGCGGAGGAGGGCGGGAAGGAGAACATCATGCCTCCGCTGGCCAAGAAGGTGTTCAAACAGACGCTGGCCCAGCTGGAGGTCCCGGTGGCCCAGTGCTTTGGGGAGGCCGACCGAGAGATCGCCGCCCTGGCCAGCGAGTGGAAGTGTCCGGTGCTTTCCAATGACAGCGACTTCTACATCTTTGACCTCCCGGCGGGATTGCTGCCCACCCCCCATTTCCAGTGGGAGGCGGTGGAGCGGAGCGGGTCCCGGAGGGAGAGCTTCATCCGCTGTAAGAGCTACACCACCTCCAGCTTCTGCACCTTGTTCAACATCCAGCCCCAAGTCCTGCCGGTCTTCGCCGCGCTGGCCGGGAACGACTACGTGAAGCTGCAGGAGCTGACCTCCCGCTGGGCACGCTCCGCCCAGGCCGGCAGCAGGTCGGTGGGCCGCCTGAAGGAGCTGCTCCGCTGGCTGAAGAGCTTCCAGCAGCCCCGGGAGGCCGTGGAGGCGGCACTGAGGCTGATGGGAAACCTGAGCAGGCAGAGAGAGGAGGAGGTGCTGCAGGGCTTGTCTCTGGGCACGGAGGAGTACCAGCTCCCTGCCAGCGACCTGAAGCAGTTCTTCACCGACGGGACAGCGCCCCCCCTCCTCCCAGAGGCGGTGGGTCTGGTCCCAGACTGGGCCCGGCTGCCTCTCACCCAGGGCCGGCTGACCGACGACATCCTGGACGTGCTGCTGCTGAAGAGGATAGGCCTCGGCCCCATGGTGGACCACGGCAGTCTGCCCAGCGCCCACCTGACCTCCCGGCCGCTCCGCCAGGTGATGTACGGGCTGCTGCTGGGCGGCGGGCCGAGCGTGCGGGTGGAGGAGTCCGACAGAGAGGACCTCGGGCTGAGCAGCTGCATGGTCCGTCCCGCCCTGCGGGGGGTCGCTGAGCAGCTCAAACTGGACTCACTGGATAAGGTAGCTAACACTTTCACATCCAGAATATAGACTTTATTAACAATTAGCCTACACAGCATTCAGACATAGATTTACAATTTAAAAATTAGAAAGGTAAATGACGAATAGCCTATATTAAAAATAGATAAATAAAATGAATAAGAATAAAGACAGCACTAAGCCACATTAACTATAGCCTACATTTTGAAATACTTTGTTGTAATAAGTAACGGTAGACATCCAGAATATAGACTAATAATAAAAATACTTCTGCCATTAGGCTACTTCAGTGCGATCCAGCAAGCAAAACCTATTAGGCCTAGATTTCATATAATGACTGGACTTTTTGTATCCAACTCCATTGTTTAAAAAAAAAAGCACCAGAAATAAGCCTAGTGTTTATGGAATTATTCTACAATATCTGCATTCTATTCTACAGACTATTATTCTACAATAATAGTGTTTTTGTTCCAAATTAAAAATAAAATCAGATAGTGCAACCACAGTAGTTACATTTAAATGTATCAATTCTGTTTCCATCTACAAAATTTACCCTAATCCCACAATTTTTTTTACCTCTTACATTGTTTTGTTTTTTTACACTTGGTTAGGCTTTTTAATCAAAACACCTTAACAATAAAAATGCACCTGACATTTGGTGGAGGCTTTTATCCAAAGTGCCTTACAGTGTCATGAGTGCATTTTCAGTGTGAATTGAACCAATAGCCCAGATATAACAACAAAACATCAACAGCAACAATAATAATTTTAGAACATTTCAAAACAAAAAGAAAAATAGGTGAAAATTATGATCTATTGATATAATCTATTAAATCTGATGATGTGATGGAGAGAAGATGAAGATGAAGAGGAGAGGTTCAAGAAGTTTATTTTCTGTGGAGTGAATTGTGCTTCAAGATCCAGAAATATATAAGATAGGATTAATACAAATAAAACTAAGAACCACAAATATTTTTGACTATCCCATTGGTACCTCAGAAAAAAAGCCCAACAGGTTTTCACCAAACTTACCAAACTTAAATGCCATTTTATATTTTTAGAGCCAAAATGTCCTAACTTTTTGAATCTACATTTTTGAATCAAATTATATTTTTGACTTGGCTCACATTTATTTGTGGATTTTTGAGACTTGTTTCTCTTGTGTTCCTGAAATCTATGCGACACTGAAGAGACGTTACAACCATAACAGCCCAACAATTTCCCCGTCTTGTGGAAAAAATGTATTGACTTAATAATAATATATAACAAGCAAATAGTTAACATGTTGTCCCCCACCAGTGATGTAGTTCCACCCTTGGGCTAGTCAGTGATTGCTGAGTGAACTTGAAATATGAGTGAAATTGTATAAGCATTTTCATATGGGACAATGAAAGGACAGATATATATATATATATATGACCATATATTTCTGTTGCCTACTCTCCTCAGAATTAGACTTACAAGTTATATCTTGAAATGCAGTAACTGTAGGCTAATTGTCCTGTTTTTACTCAATACAGTACAAAATATAAGAACTACAATACGCAATAAATACAATCCATACATCACACAATGTACACTACAATACAATGTATAATACAATATACAACATAACATACAACACCAGGAGTGTGAGTGTTATGAATAATATAAATGCTAAATCAGAGCCGGACGGCCCTATACGCTCACTACGCAAGTTGCGTAGGGCCCCGCAAATTACGCAAGGGCCCCGCCTCCCCCTCGTGTCCAAGCGTGTGTTAGTGTTTACAATTTAGATGAGAGGATGAAGCGGAACTATCCGTCTGGTCACGAAAATAGTAAAAAAAAAAAAACACCACCTGAGTGAATTGCAGGAACAGCAAACAGGTAAACTTGTGTTCTCTCCTCTCCAAGTTTGATGTCGGCAAATAACAGAAACGTTAAGTTGATGTGCTGCTTTCAGTGCATCTCTCTAGTCTGTCTGTCTTGCTAACTAGCTGCAGTGCATCTCTTGGTCTGTCTGTGTCTTGCTTGCAGCCACTTCCAGGGCTGTTCTGTGACTTTGTGCCTGACAAAAGTGAAACTGAAATACAACTATTTATTCCATATGATAAACGCCAACGGGCAACGGTGTTTATAGACGGCTGCTCAGAAAAGATAACCGCATCGTGCATGAACATGCGTCCATATGCACGTGCACAAAATGAAACTCGCGCTTTCCAGCAGCAGCCTCTGTGGGGACCAGTCCAGTCCAGTCCAGACAGTATGGGCGTGATTGCACTCTTCATAGGCACACATAATTTTAAAACACGACAATAATTATCTAGTCTCTCAGTCAAGGTTTAGTTACAACTCTGGACTAATGCAAGATGGAAAGCAATGGATTGACATTGACTATTGCTGGGAAATATGGATGCACATTTCTCATTAAATAATAACCATCAAGTATTCAGCCAAGCCATAGTATAAATAGTATTTTATATTTGAAAATGTATAAAAGGAAATCTGGGGGAGCCAGTTTTAATGGGCCTGATGCAGCTGATAAAATTAATAATAGTAGGCTATTGTTATCTATAATTTACAGGTGCTATGCTTAATTGTTGGATTGTAGTGGGAGCACTGGGGTGTCAGGTGTGACTGTGTGGCAATGGCAAATGGTTTACATGGCTCACGGGTCAGGTAGGAGGGCCTGTAAGGTTGGCCGATTGGTTGAGGCACAAAAGAGATGGTTCGGTTCATTCAGTCCAGCAGCCAGTTGCACCAGCTGAACGTAAGCTCCATCGTAAGTTAGGGTGTAAAGTCTACACTAACTGTTACGTTGAAACTAGTTAGTTTGACACTAAAGTTGTGTCTTTGTTTAGTTGCACCATGAGACTTAAGGTACATCTTAACTAGTAGAGCGTAAACGGACCACTAACCAAAACATTGTCGCAGACAGTGACGTAGAACATGTTAATATAGAACCTCCTTGATAGAACCTCCTTGGGCCGCACCTAGAGCTAAAATCAACGACTATCATCTAACCGTGGCTACGCGACAGCAACAGAAAAAGATTAGAAACCTTGGAAATTTGCAAACCTCTACAAACACATCAACAAATAGGTACGTTATCGAGTATAAAGTAGGCTGTAAGGATTCATGTTAGTTTGCCTCCTATACCAGTCTAGCCTAGATAGTAGCCTACAACTAGGTTAGAATTAATCAAGTAGCGGTTTAACCGTTATTTTCAACGGAGCAAAAGTTAGGCATTTCCCCCTCAGTAACCATTATTGATCGCTAAAGAAAGTTGTAGATTTGTTATTCGTCAGTTCAGTGATCTAAACTCATGTCCAAGATATAAGTCAGTGGTTCCTCCTGCCCCCCCGCAGTGTTGTCGCTCTCCATACCACCTGAATGTCTGGAGCATCTCTCCTTAGCAAGTGAAATGGAGCAATATTCACATCGGGAATGTAGCTTGTTACATCATCTGGGAGACTGAAATGTTCGGATTATTGAAATATGCATGACAGACACGTGGTAACTTTATGAAATCGCTGTATAAAGTACGTATTCTGCATAGATGAATACAAATAATCACCCCAAGTGTCTATAATACTCTATAATACTGGCTAACACCCAAGTCTGAACGCACCACCGGGGAAGCCTATAACATGTTGCCTAATTTAGGCTCCGATGCTGTGTGCGTATCTCTGCTCGGGGAAAACGAAAGCACGAGTATAAATCAAAATCATCATACGGTTCAAAATGATGTAATCCGTCACGGAGGACGCGTTGCCGACATAAACCGCCCTGGATTTGTCCCTCCTGCTCCTCTAGCAAGTTAAAAATGTCTTGTCAAATTGATGCGCCGTGCCAACTGTTATTTTACGGAGGACTGTACACCTAGTAGGAGGTAGGTGGAAGTTTTAAGTTGTAACTTAAGTCTACGTTGTAACTATTTCAGTTGGTGCAACCGTTAAAATTTTAGTAATGCGTAAACTCGGACTTAGTGAGACTTTACGTTCAAACTAGCCTACGTTTGAACTTAAGTTCAGCTGGTGCAACTGGCTGCAGGTGTTTTATTTACAGCAGTGCGGTCCCATGCAGCTTATTTACAGTGCAGACAAATTTGGCCAAAATGCAGAAAAAAGGAAAAACACAACTTGCAAAAATAAACAAGAAGAAAAATATACAAGGCAAAAAATAAATATACTTAGAAGCAAACTGCACTATAAGGCAATGCCCCTTTAGATAAGGGCCCTCCGCAGCTGACAGTGTCCTGACCTGCCTCAGCAAGGTCTGCTATGCTCTCTCCAAGGAGCTCCAGCCTCCACCTTTATATAGCAGCTGGCTCCTACTAAGAGACATCAATTATTAACTGATAATCAATTATCTCCTAGCCATATTCCCCTGGTTCAAATTTTCACACCATATTATAAACAATAATAATAAGGGTCATTAGACATTTCCAATAACAATTGATCAACTCCAAAAGCATTAAAATAACATTTCAAGAAACACCATTAAACACCCCTGCCACTTTACCACACTTGGTCCGATCCCCCGGAAACCCCCCTCTACAAAAGGAAGTGGAACGCTCTGTCTCGGGTTTTCCGGGTCTAAAAGAGAGGATCGTCCAGTGCAGCACAGCAAACAGGTGGCAAACAATTAATTTGTGAAAAGTACATAAATAAATACTCATTTAATTACAAAGACTATATGTCTCTTGTCTTTTCATTTTTACATTGCAATGTTTTATGTAAATGAGTTACACTACAACTGGGTCACTATGTATTAACGCTATATTGGTGACCTCCGACATCACAAACAGAGAGGGAGAGCGAGAGAGAGAGAGAGAGCAAACGCAACGATTTCACAGCAACACAGACACCTCTATGCCGGCAAGATGTAGTTAGAAGTGGCTATGCAGCGTTGTGTGTGTGTTTGCACCTTACTTTCTATAGGGCACGGGATATCCCCGTGACAGGGCCCCTTAGCAGAATTTTGCTTAGGGCCCCAGGGAGGTCAGGACCGGCTCTGTGCTAAATGATAAGTGATATATGGTATTGCACAGTAGGTAAGTGGTAATATGATATAAGTAGTCAACACTGAGGCACAGTGGTAGTGCAGTGATGATGCAATAACAGAACAACAGTCCAACAACTGGACAATAACTACAGTGTCTTGTGGTTAGAGGTTTGACTCTCACTTCAACACATCAACCCAGTCTGATGCCTCCAAGTGTGTAGCGTGTGTAGACTGTTATGTTACCATGATAACTTTAACTGTGTTGCTTTACCACTGAGTCCCCATTCATTGTCCCCCACATTGTATGATAACTTTAACTGTATGACCTGCTTTACCACTGAGTCCCCATTCATTGTCAATGCCACCCCCTAGCGGCACAAAGTCAACGTTACAGTGTGACTAACAAACTAACTAACGGACGGAGACTGATCCATAGTCCCCCCTTTGGTGGGGGACAATAATTTTAGGGGTTGTGGCCCCATTGACTTCATGGAGTTGGGCAGTTTGGAGTCTTTTTGGAGCCGTCCTCTAGTGGACGTTAGTGGAACTGCCGCTGCCACCACTTCAGCATAGCAATAAAAACTCACCCGTGGTTTTGGCTGCTTGCTCAGCCCCGACACCTCACCACTGAGGAGCTTTCTGCCAAGGAGATGGGCTCTGACTCTCTCGAATCCTCCAGCCCTGCCTCCTGTTCAGAGGATGAGTCTGTCAGGTTTAGGAGTTCCTCAAAGTGCTCCTTCCACCTTCTGACAATATCCCCAGTTGAGGTCAGCGTTCTCCCACCCTGCTGAGAACATCCTGGCTGATGTCCTGCCTTCCCCTCCTGAGTCACCGACGGTTTTCCAGAACCTCTTTGAGGGCGTCTGAAAGTCCTCCTCCCGCACCCGGGATTTTGCTTCTGCAACTACCACAGCTGCAGCCTTTCTGGCCTGCTGGTTCCTCTCTGCTGAGTCCGGAGTCGCCCGTGCCAACCAGGCCCAGAAGGCCTCCTGCTTCAGCTTGACAGCCTCCCTCACTGCTGGTGTCCACCTGTGGGCTCTTGGGTTGCCGCCATGACAGCAGAGGTCTTCACGGGTCTACCCGGACCCTAGGATCCGAGGCCCGACCCGGGACCCGTACGGGTTCGGGTCCACGTTTTATTATGGTCAATCGTGTCCGGGTCGGGTCCCATTCTATTGCCGCGGGTCCCGGGTCTGTTTGTCATTATGTTTAATACCTGAGTAGATCCGAGAAGACCCGTGATCTGCGCTGTGTGTTGGGTGATGATCAGGCTGACCTAGGATCAGATTACAAGAGCGAAACTAAGGTGAAAAAAACGTTGAGCGGCACCAGCGAGTTGGAGCGGAGGAAAGGCGCAAGATGGAAACCTTCTTCACTGAGGTGAAAAATAAGCTAAAAACTATTGTTTTAATCATCCATTTAACATGCAATTTAATTTCCTTGTCACTCAGCCTGTTGTAGCTACGTAGGCAAGTAGCTGCTAGATTCCATTATGGAGTCTCACTGTCATCTACTGGACAAACTGTAGAACTTGGCAAGTTGGAAACTTGGCTGTTATTTTGATCTCTTTTTATTAGGCTTTCATATGTTGTGTCCGACATGATAAACGTTTTTAGCAGTAGAACGGCATTTAGCAATTTTAATTACTGGGTTTGTCGGGTCCATAAAATGGACGGGTCTCGGGTCTCTCTCCTCTCGGACAT
This sequence comes from Centroberyx affinis, assembly GCF_046629955.1. Classification (NCBI taxonomy): domain Eukaryota; kingdom Metazoa; phylum Chordata; class Actinopteri; order Beryciformes; family Berycidae; genus Centroberyx; species Centroberyx affinis. Next base: position 30,306 of record NW_027278728.1, on the reverse strand, counting down.
GCACCGGGTCGGGTCTGTAATATCTCGGGCAAAAACGGGTCGGTATATATATATTTTTTAAAAATGATCGGGTCCAATCGGATCTCGGAACGAATTTCCCGGGTCCATTAGGGTTCGGGTCCATCATTTTGGACCCGTGAAGACCTCTACATGACAGACACTGGCCACAGCTCCTTCCAGCTGCTTCCACGACAGAGGTGTTGAACAGGGTCCATCTGACTCCAGGTCCCCAACCTCCACCTGGATACAGGTAACATTTGCTTGGAGCTGAGAGTTGAAATCATTCCTGACAGAGTCCTCTACCAGGTGTTCCAAGCAAACCCTCACTATGTTTGGGTCTACCAGGTCTGTCTGGCAGCCTCCGTCGCCATCTGAACTAACTCACCATGAGATGGTGATCAACTGACAGCTCAGCCCCTCACTGCGGGTGTCCACAACATTTGGCCTCAGGTCTCATGAAACAACTACAAAGTCCATCATTGACCTTTGGCCCAAGGTGCTCTGGTACCATGTACACTTACAAGCCTCCTTGTGTTTGAACATGGTGTTTGTTATGGACAATCCATGGCTAGCACAGAAGTCCAACATCAACACACAACTCAGGTTCAGATCAGGAAAGCCATTACTCCCAGTGACACCTTTCCAGGTATCGCAGTCATTGCCAACATGAGTGTTGAAGTCTCTAGTACTTTAGAGTCAGGAGGTAGAGCCTTCTCCAGCTCCCCACTCACCTTCTCTAAGAAGGCTGAGCACTGCTGAACTGCTGTCAGGCTCGTACGCACAAACAGAATGTATCAGAGTGTATCAAGGTGCAGCAGGATATCTAGGTGCAGCCGAGGTCAGGGGAGTGTCCAATTTGGTGATATTATGGTGACGGCTGTTCACAGATGATGTCGTCCTTCTGACTTAATTGGACTTTGAACTGGAGCGGTTTGCAGCTCAGTGCTTCAGACTTCAGACTTGAGGCCACCTCCAAGTCTGAGGCCATGGTCCTCTCCTGGAAAAGGGTGGCATGCCCCATCCAGGTGAGAGGGAGCAGCTGCTCCAACTGGAGGAGTTCAACTTTCTCTTATTCACCAGTGAGGGTAAGAAGGATCATGACAGTGACCGCCCGTTAGGTGCATCAGCTGCAGTAATGCAGGTGTTGTATTGAACTGTGGTGGTGAAGAGAAAGCTGAGCCACAAAGCAAAGGTCTCGATTTACCTTATCAAGCTTCGTTCTGACCTTTTTATCACAAGCATGACCCTGACCCAGATAAGCGGCTAGAAACTGGATGGATGGATCATTTTCTTGTGTAGGTGAACCAATTCACAAAATCGACAAATAAATGCAAGCCACGTCATAAATGCCATGCCATGCCATGTCAATAACGGATGCCAGGACAACTAGTCTGTCCCTTGTGCGTTGACTAATGGGGATCCATAATAAACAATAAACAATGTTTAGATTAACAAATGCAGATTCAACAATTTATGACATTCTTGGCTCTGAAAATATGTTGTGACTAAAAAATCTGAAAATATCTTTTAAAGGCATACTAAGCAGGATTTTCCCCCTTGAAATAGCATAAACTCATCCAAACATTATCCTACTCAATCTTACTACTATAATTGGCGGCCTGTCCGTCCGTCCGTCCGGAGTTGCAAGGCACCCTCCCAAAATTTGCCAAAACACTGTTCAGGGGTCTGGCATAAGTTTGGTCGCACCAAAAAAAAATTGTTGCAGATTCTAACCTGGGCACTGACTATACTGTACCATAGTTCTATGGATGGATGGAGGGAGGGAGAGGGAGCTCTAGAATTGCCACAGTTATCCAAGTAACGTTAGAGTGATCAAAGGAACCATAACTGACCGAGCATCTGGGCCCTGCTGTGGACTCAGGCCAATGGCTACCGGGGGCGGCGGAGCGAGGCTTAGTGATAGGGGAGGCCGACGTGCCGCTTGGTTTTCCCCCAAAAAACGGCCATGGTGAGCCCAGGGGTGGCTGGGTAGAGGGTAAGAGAAACAACGTGTTTGCCGGGAAAGCCGGCTGCAGCTATACGGGTGGGAGGCGTCCAGCACCAGGGAGGGTGAGGGACACCGTAACGGGCTCCGCGGTAGGACAACTGGGGCAGACGAGGCTCGGTCTCACTACTGGCAGGTCAGCGACGGAGGAATGTGGAGGACGCCCTCCACGAATGCCCTCCGCGCCATAGAGGCAAACCCACAAGGCAGAGGAACCGTCCACCCGAACACCAGCGCTAGGCCGGAAGGATCAGGGGGAAGAGGTCAGGGGTGAGTTAGGGGGAAAAGTTAGTGCTAGTCATTACTTATGGTCCATTGGTAGTCTGTAACAGCGTCTGTGTCTGCAGAGAGCCTGCTGCCTTCTGCCTGGATTTGCGTGTTTCTGAATGTTCGGGACGTTTCTGGGCGTCGACCTTTTGGCAGCAGGTGTGTCCTGCAACCAAAGCGCTGCTGAATCATTTTATATCTAAAAGCCTTGCTGGCTATGGTAGCGGTCCTGAAATCTAAAACAGAGCAACTGGTCAGAGCTAGTGTGTATCGTGAGCTGGCAGCTAGCTATCCTTAGCGTAGCTTTGTTGTTTAGAACAGCTGATAGCTAAGCTAACTTGCACCTACCTTTCTAATAGAAAACAGACCAACTCTGCATCGCTCTTCATCCCCATCCTCATCCTCTCCTTCAATACTCTCCAACGGGTGAAAGCCAACTCTAGATTCACTCTCATTTTGGTATGAGCCTTATCTGCTTTGCGTTTTGCCTTGCTGTACATTTTTACTGGTTTATACCAATCTGGCAACCACAGGGAGGAGGGGTTTGAAGGTTGTGTTTACAAGCCACATCAAAAGCAAAATCCTACTCAGTATGCCTTTAAGTTTGGTAACTTTAGGGAAAACCTGTCAAAGTTTTTTCTGTTCTGCCAAAGTATTTGTTTGTTGATGGCTCCCCCCCCTCCCTCCTGTCCTGTTCCTCCAGGCTGCACACTCGCTGTGTCACCGGGTGTTTCTGGAGGCTGTGGGGGTGAAGCCGACCCGTCTGAGCGGGCTGCCGCCTCACCTGCGCCTCCCGGTGGCCGTTACCTGCTACTGGGTGCGGGAGGCCAGTCCTCCTCCAGACTGCAGCCTGCTGCAGGCGCTGATGCTGGGACTGGTGACCGGAGAAACACAGAGAGAGAGAGTTGGGAACAGGGGTAGGACACACACACACACACACACACACACACACACACACACACACACACACACACACACTGCACACTTACACATAAAATTCATTTTAACATGCTTTCACACTTTCCAAAACATTTTGAATACGCACAATTCCCCAGAAATGTTCCAGGTTTGGAAAACACAATTTTCAAATTCTTTCTTTCACCTTACAGTATATACCTGTACATGCACACGCACCATTGATATTATATCCACTGACATTTCTGTGTGACACAAGCTAGCAATTTTTCCTAACATGAGTGAACTGTCTGTGTTGTGTGTTGCAGCTCTGCAGTCTGAGAAGACACATTGCAGCCAGAAGCCGGATCTGGGCGTGGTTCACGCTTACAACCAATGGCAGGCCTGCATGAAGGACAGCATTCACCTGAACCAGCTGCTGGGCTGCCCGCTACCTGAGCCCCACATCGCAAGGTGAGACACAACCAACCGCTATGCTCTGTATAATAAATACTGTACTACAATTACTAATAGACGTATTATAGTGTTAAGGTGAAATTATCAACTGATCACGTTCACAAAGCATGTCAGCCGCCTGGACTGAAAACCTGTAGTCACATTTAGCTGATAGTTCACCAAACTATCAGCTTAGGACCAATCAGGACCAATGTTCCCTGCATTGGTACATTGGTGATTTCTTTTTGATGTGGCCTCCAAATATTTTTCTGGTGATTTCTGCTTAATCTTTGCTCTCCATTCATATATAACTAGCTATATATAAATAACTAAAACCCAAACTCAAATCTGTGTTGATTTGCTGTCTGGGAAACCGGACCAAAAACTACAAGATCAAATTTGGACTCAGTCTATGGAGTGCCACACCTCAACATGCTACTGGCTGATGTGATGTGATGTCTCTCACCTTCTGATGTTCACCAGGTTGTACCAGGGACCGTTGGTCCACCAGCTGGTCCCCAGGCTGAGGACAGGGACGACCCCCGAGCTTCTCCTGAACAGCGACCCCACCAGCATACAGCTGTACCGAGACCTGCTGGCCGCCGTGCTCGAGTCTCAGGAAACCACGGCCTTGTCAGCGGCGGGAAGAGAGGAAAACTTCTGCAGCCTCTAGATGATCTGACCGCCAGACTTTTAGCCAGTCAAACTTTTCTTGGTCCAAATCAGTAATGTCTATTTTAGAACTGAAAGAGATTTTTCTTATTAAGTACATCATATCAGATTTCAGCCTTTTTAAAAGTTTATGAAATGATGAACAGTTTTAGCTTGGAGACCAATTAATGTAGTGACCAAATAGTAACTGCTGTACCACTATCTGGTGGGATATAGTTGGATTTGTTTCTATTCTGTGTATAGCTGCACTTAAACCTTTTATTTATAAGAAAAATGAATAATGATTTTTAATCATTATTTAACAATTTTGTTTTTATAGTTTTCACTGTCTGTAAATGGTCCTATATTTATACTTAAGCAGCTTAAAGGCAATGTTCCATCTGTTGTCATATGGTGTGAAATTATATTTTTGATGGAGATGTTCTAATAAAAGCAACTTTTGGGTGCAATGGCCACCGGTCATACCGAGGCTCCTCAACAAAGACAGTTAGTGCGCCGTTTTGTTCGATGGACGCTTGCAATGACAGGATACTGACATTACTGCCACCATTTTGTGTCTGTTTTGTGTCCACTCCTGTTAAAAAAGAAGGGATTTTTGTTGCTGTAACACTGGGATCGATAAATGGTGTAGAGATAGAATCCCACTTAAACGAGAAATTCCGAGCTTTCCAATGACAGTAAACGCACCATAAAATGGAACGATCCATGTCCGCCATTTCCGGGGAAAAGTAGCAGTCAGACTTCACATTTTACAGTCATACTGACAAAAATCTGTGTTCTTGCCAAAATATTTCACCAAGGCTTATGTTATTTTCGCCAAAAACGGCTGATTTTAGTTACTGAGGTTTCTACTGTAAGTCTGCACCCACCGGGGAATCATAGCGATCGTCAGAGGGGATTCCCCAGCAATTTCAGTCCAGACAGACTGAATCCCTATGGTGGGAACTCTGGCTCTTCGTCGCCATCTGGTGGCTGTATCGAAGCACTGACACCAATGAGCCTTATACCATTGTCTTCCTCTGACTCAGACGAAACTGAGGATACCTCACACAGCACTGAGGACCCTTGCATTCTCCATTAATCTGCCTATATAACATGGAGCTCTTCAGTCATATATGAATATTGATAATAATCATTGTGTTTATTACTATTTTAATGTTTTTGGGAGATGTATTCTTATTTGTAACTTGGCTATATGGAAATAAATAGTGTTTTGAAGTAAAACTCCCAGTAACAGTTAACATGTATACAGTAAACATGGCCAAAACATGGAGACCGCCTGAGTATATTTTTTATAAATGGTATCATAAATGTTGTATTTTAGTGTATTTTCATCAAATTTACAGTTACAGTTGTAGTCAGACTATAGGAGAAGACATTCAGTTGCATTATTATCCATGGGATCTTGGTTATAATTGTGATATTGCCTTAAAATTTAGAATTATATACTAGGCAAGGATGAAAATCTTATTTTTTCCTTTATTGCATCTCCATTTACTCTGGAATGGTAATAGATATAGGTTTACTTACAATGGATTCATATTCCTTAGCTTCTTACCTATCAAAGGAGACCAGAAATATGCATATAGGCCTTATGGTTGAGGAGCTATTCCGGATTCATTTGGGGTATATTATTTTATGCGTTTGTTCCTAGGGATAGGGCTAGGGCTTAACAGGCTTGAAGGCTATCTAGTCAAGACAGCTGCATTATGTTAGCTCAGGTGGACTGCGAGTCCAAGCCAAGTCTTTTGGGGGCGAGAGAGGGAACAAGACTGTGGGACCTTCAATTATTATGAAGGCATAAACTTAGTTTGGGTAATGCCTCTTTAAATAAAAACAAAGCAGGCTCTTTTTTTTTTTTTTTTTAAAAGATTTATAAAATTTTTAATATACATTTTATTCTCATCCAGTAACAACAGAGTACTGACTTCCGCTGTGCAGCACACACACACACAAACCATAAATAAAAAAGAAAATAAAGAGAGTGAGTCAGCGGTGTGACTGGCGCTCGGCCCTGACAGCATCAGACAGAGCAGCAGCCGACTCAAACAGAAGGGAAACTGGACAGGAAAAGAACTTCTTCTACCGGCCACAGCGGCTGGTCAGTTAGAAAACCCAGCAGCCATTCTCTCTGTTTTACCAGCCCAATGTGATTTTTAGAAGATTTAGATTTGCCGCTCTACAGATCAGCAGGATTTCACAAAGCGATGCGGTTTGTCAGGTTAGCTCTGCACGTTCTGCTCTGACAAACTCATGACAAACATGAGAAAAGTGGAATGGGTATGGTAATCAGGGCAAGAAACCAACTTTTCGTTTACTGGCTGTGGTGGGTGGTGCGTCCCAGAATTCACCGGCCACTTTCACCAATTCACCAGCCAACTAGATTTAGGCTCAAGTCCTGTCGTATTTACTGTTCCACAGACTCTGGACGCATTTTGTCTAATTTATGTGACTGTTAGATGGAATAAATCGTCTCTTTTAGCCGTAGAAGTGGTTTCCCTCTCCTTAGCTTTGAAAGGACTTTGCCTTTTTTGGAAAACCTCTGCTCTCCTCACCCTTCATGGTGGAAAGTAGAAAAGAATATGAAAAAGGAATGGCGGCTGGGTGTCTGCCAAAACGGCTGCCAGACGAACTGAACAACCACAGACAAAACCTACCAGCGTTTGTCTGGTGGGATTAGTGTTGTCACCACAGACAGAGTTTCATTATGACTTCAATGCCATTGTGAAATATTTAATTAAATATTTAACGAGTAACCAAACTCCAAACCCAAATCTGGTAAAACGCATGCTACTGAACTGGTCATCTGCTATTGGCTGATCTTTGGTGCCAGATGATGATGTCACCTTCTACAGAGTACAACAGGCGGTGACATCATCATCATCAACATAGACAAGCTACCTCAGTGTCCTCTTTAAAAAACGCTTTTAAATTTTTTTATAAAATGGCTTTTAATTAGAGTTTTTCTTTATTTCTTTATGCTTTTATTCATTTATTTATTCTTAATATTTTTATTCATTGTCTTTTATCTTTGTTTTTATTTCTTGATTGCATTGTTATTATTCTATTTTGTATTTGCACTGTGTATTTTCTGTTTCTATGTCTGTGAAGCACTTTGTAAACTTGTTTTTGAAAAGTGCTATGCAAACAAATTTTATATTATGATCATCAGGCACCAAAGATCAGCCAATAGCAGATGGAAATTTCAGCAGCATTACTTTAGATAATTTTCAATTCCATATTTTTACCGGCATGTCTCATTACAGAGCGAGCACCAGTGTGTTGAAAAAGTCATGTTTTGGTGTTTTTGGGGTTCATTTTCGGAGCGTCCACCGGCCCGGTAGGACCGGAGAGCTGAGGAAACAGAAGTCCTGCAGCTCTGTGGTGAAGGAAGCGGTTATCAAAACTTTGGTCAGAATTGATCGGCAGAACGTTAAAATAACATTCTACCGATCGTTCTGGTTCTTCAACGCTCTGGTTTGGAGTTTTACTTTAGTACCCAAAAATCGGACAGTACCCTGAAGTGCTGGAGAGCGGTGAGATGCGAGATGTGAGCAGCTCCACAGTGACGCAAGTTCATGAGATTTGGAATCAGAATCAGTCAGTATGATGGAAAGAGATGGAAAACAGGGTCCATGTTGAAAATGGAGTTATGCTTTAAACTTAATTTTGGTATCGAAGTCAAAACCCCGGCATCGTGACATCACCAGGCGGGTCCGACCTGCTGCGGCTCCTGCTTTGTGAGATACCGTCTGCTCCTCCGGCAGACCTGAGACCAGTCACTTTAGGCCCCCGACACACAACAGATACAGTAAGCACAATTTTATATAACAAGCGCATATGAGTGTCGTAAAGACAGAGACATATTTGCACTTATATTACAGTGTAGACTGTACAAGTTCACATACAGAAATCTACCTTGCATCACGTCATGGAAACCAACGGAACAGTTCATTCGATCAAGAAGAGGAAGAGGAATGCAGGTTGTTTTTGAGGTGGACCGGTTTCTGGATGGTGTGCAAAGTAAAGAACCGCAGATTTCAAACAAACCTGGCAGCAGGAAGTGGAATAGAGACCTCAAAAACAGGGGAGGGGCACGGAAAAGTTCATGATAGAGGAGAAACATCAGCACTACTGTATTTAATATCTCTGCTGATGTCAACAAAAATATCATATCTAAAAGCATCGTGCCGATATCAGCGCTTTCTGAGTTTTACATGTCAAAAACCTCCTATGACACGGTAGCTAAGTCTGAACTCTGACCTCGCCTACATTTCCCAGAAAGCACCATGTCTCTTCTATACTGGTTCCAGGGGGAGGAGGGCAAGTGAATCATGGGAAGTTTAAGTGTAGAATGAGGGAGAGAAATGACTTGACTTAGACAAGAAATATCAATGAATCTTCTGCAAGTAAGTTCTTGTTTGAAAAAAAAAAAAAAAAAAAAAGTAGTTAGTATTTGGGGGTGATTTTTTTTTTTTTTTTTAAGTGCTGAACCCATTTAACAGTACAGTCACCCATTAGTAAAGGGTTTTCTTAAAACTGATGACTTCTCTAAGGCACAGAATGAAAGAGAAAGCGTTTTTTCACTAAAGTATCTGCGTGGCACCCTGAAGCTCCCATGTCAGCTGCAGTGTTTTCAGCACAGAGGCTTGTGGTTTTTGAGGCCTAATTCCACATTTAGCATGAACGACTATTTAGCATCAGGATGTCACACTACGCAGGGCGGGAAACTAAATCCACTGGCCACAGTGGACCAGCCACTTTCACTATTTTCACCAGCAAAACTACGGCTGGTTATCTGCCAAAGTGGCTGGGAGAGCAGACTGATCTACCAGCCACAGCCACATATTTACCAGTAAGTTAAGAGAATAGGATAAAGACAGAAAACCATTTTATTATTGGCTGTACAACTGAAACCAAGGTTCCTTTTCATTTCTAGACCAGTGTGCTTAGCAACAAGCAGGAAAAAAATACAAGAACCAAGCCCATATACCCACTAATAGAGGAATTAAAAATGTCCCGCTCTTTCGAAATTAGTTTACCATATTTAAGCACAAAAAGCAAGCCGATTAGTGGTCAACACCTTCTAAATTATACAGCAAAAGAACACTGAAAATGAATTGGAAGGATTGCACACATCTCAAGCCTCGATTCCTCAGAAGGTTAGTCTACATACGCATCCTAAATGAGAGGGAGATAACTAGGCATGGGCCGGTTTCCAGTTTCAAGGTATACCGCGGTTTGAAAAAGTCACGGTTCCAAAACCACTAATATTTCCCGTCATACCGTTCCGACGGTATGAGCTGTTTAGTTAAAATGACTATTCTCAAAGAGAGAAAGTGCAGGGAGTGCGCTCTTTGCCAAATTCAAGGTAACGTCTTGAAAATTAACTTGAGCGTGCATCGGACAGAAACCATTTTCCACCGGCAGGTTCGAGGAGTCTTTCATGGTCATGGGACTAGGGAGTTACCGTGCCTAGCTAGCTAGCTGACATTAGTGAAATAAATACTCTAGGCTAGCTACCGAGGCAGATAACATGGCTAATTAGCTAGCTAACATCAGCTAGTTTTTTGTCTTGTGCAGGGCAAACCACTGAATTTTGTCGGAATTAATTCAAAGCAAAATGCCACAGAGCCAGCAGGTCGTTTAACAAAACGTATTGCGCTGAAGACATGAACATAATGACCATGAAAGACTCCTCGAAAAGACTCCTGGAAAATGAGGCACAGACTGTGGCTATGTGGAGACTGAGAGAGAGAGCGAGTATGTGTGTTATACGGAGAGAGAGAGAGCGTGTGTGTGTGTGTATGTGTGTGTGTGAGAGAGTGAGAGAGCGAGTGTGAGAGAAACCGTGGTATTTTTACCTAAGGTTATCATACCGTCAAAATCTCATACCGGCCCATGCCTAGAGATAACTAAAGCCAGATAACGGCAGGAATTCAGGAAGGTACGGCTGATCCGTGGCGGTTTCCACAAAGCTATGGTCGGGAACCTGCGGTAAGGCCAGGCAAGGGGGCGAGGGGGGGGGCGGGCGAAGAGAGCGAGAGCTAAAGAAACGATGTGGGTGGATGCTGCGTGGTTCGGTAACAGTCTTCCACCGGACAGAGTACCGAGTACAGGATCAGATCTCCCAGCAGCCCCCTTGTCCTCCCGGATCCGTCCAGCTGATCGAAGTCCAGTCCAGTTAAATCGTACCCGTCCCTCCGCCCCGGGGGCCAGGAGCGTCCTCCAGTCCCAGACCGGAGGTTCTCCTGGCTCCCGGGTGGATTCCTCACAAAAAAAAAACGCCGGGGTCCTTTCAAACTTCCCGGCAGCAGTGTGTAGTCAGTGCCGTTTGTTGTCAGACCCCAGAACCATCACTCTCCCACCACCTTCCTCCTCCTCCTCCTCTTCAACCAGCCGTCCTCCAAACCCCAGAGTCCTCTGTCCCGGAGCGCAGCGCGGGTCATACCTCGTGGAAGGAGTCGTTGGCCAGGCTGGACGTCCTGTCGCCCCCCCGCAGCCTCTCCACCTTCTTGATGCCCTCTGACACCACGCACACAGACGAGGTGAGGCCGAGCAGGAACAGCAGGTCTGAGGACAGAGACACAAACGCCTGGTTTCCCTCCGTGTTTTTTTTATGCCAAACAGTTATCCCGTTACCTAGTCTGACGCCTGAACACAGCACACGTAACATTTGTGCAACTGAGCTAGGCAGATATAAAAGAATTCCTGAAGAGCTGCGTTTATGTGTTTTTTGGGATCTTGGTGTTGTTGAGGATGAATTTCATTTTGTGTTTCATTGCCCCATGTACAGTGATTTGAGGAATCATCTATTTGAAAAAATTCAGTTGAAGAACCCCGATTTGTTTTGGCTGTCTGAAGGTGATGTTGAGTTGGCTCTTTAATGAGGAGATTTCTGTCTTAGCAAGATTTACAGAAAATGCATGGCAACTAAGACAGAGAACACTGTATCCAACATAACAGGACATTTCTGTCATGGAAATTGAATGTTTTTGAAATGTTTTCCTTTTGAATTTGTGCAACTGTATATTATGATTTGTCATGTGGCCATCCTGGCTGTTGTTGCTGTCTAGTGTCTTGTAAGCCCATATGGGCTGGGCATCATAAATGGTGCAGGACACTCAAATAAAAACATCAATCAATCAATCAATCAATCAATCAATCAATCAATCATGTGCATCTGAACTTGTTCCGGTCCAGATGCAGCACTTCAGTCATGTTGAGCTGCTGCAGCAGTCTGTTCTTGTCCTGCCGGTCTACAGGGAACACAATTATCTAATTTTGCTTATTTTCCCATAAGTTGTACCCTGATGAACATTAATGTACCATATAGGAGAATAGAGAGTGTAGGTCTGCAGCCAAACAGAAGCTTCTCAGCGGCTCCATAGATAAACTGATTTAGATTTTCTCTGTTTTGTTTACTGACATGGTGATAAATGAATATAATAAGCAATATGCTGACATATAAATACATTTATATGGCTCAAATACAACAGACCGCTGTTCTAGTCTGACAGTATCTTCAAAGTTGCAGCTCCGATCCGGCTGCGTTTCAGATTCAGCAACGTGCAGCAAAATTGTGTAGTCCAAATTTTGTACCATGTTTGAACACATGCCGTTTCAGGTGGAGGCGCCACATGATACTGAGACACACCAGTCCACAGTCTGGACCCACCTGACTGAATGTTCTGTGTTCCTCATTCTCTTAAAGCCGTTTTGATCTAAAGGCTTCTGCTTAAATGCTTGAAATGAGTTTCTTAGACAAATATAAATAGTGAAGTTGATCCTATGTATGAATTTCTTTCCAAAGTCTTTGTCTGTTTTGATTTGTTCAACACTTTTTTGGTTGCTGCAAAATTCCATTTGTGCTATTTCATAGTTTTGATGTCTTTACTGTTATTCTAAAATGTGGAAAATAGTAAAAATAAAGAAAAATGTGGCGTGTCCAAACTTTTGACTGGTAGTGTAAATGAACGACGACAAACAAAGCAGTCGTGGTTTCCGGTATAAACACATCTTGACAACAGATTTAGAGAGATTTTTTTTTTTTTCCAGGTGATCCCTCAGTAGAAACCGAGGCTTCTCTCTTACCGAAGATGCTGAGGCTCTCTGTCTGGAAGACGCTCTGCAGAGGAGGGAAGTAGATGACCAGCAGCTGGCCCATGATGGAGCCCAGGACGGCGTAGCAGAACATCCTGTTGCTGCACAGACCCATCTCATGCACCATCCGGGTCTGAGGAGCAGCCGCAGGTCAGACGGAGGAGAGGAAGAAACATTCAGGCTGCTCAGTATGTGTGACTACAGTTAGACCGATACATGGGGCTGATTCTGGCCTTTTATTAAAAACAGGATATCAGCCAGTCTGTGTTTTCCACCTCCGATACGATGGAGGATTTTACTCAACAGCTGTCAGTCTGTAACACCTTGGATTATTTTTGCATGAAAATTGTCATATTTAATGATACTGAATATCGGAGGAAAATATCGAATACCGGCAATATGACTCCATGAATATCGGCCTTCAAAAATCCATATTGGTCCAACCCTATTTGTGACCTAAAGGAAACTAATCTGTAAGGGCTAGTTCAGATTTTTGAGCAGCTTATCTGATTTATGATGAAGTGTGACTTGGTGTTTTGGCTGCTGAAATATCAAAACACAAATTATATATTCAGTATAATTCAATAGTGTGTCAAAACAACACCCTACACCTGCAACACTCCCATTTTACAAGATCTTCATTAAAAACAGAACGAAATTGTGATTTTTTTTTCACTGGCATTAATGGTGAACATTTCAGCAAAAACAAAACAAAACAGGTAAGCAGTTAGGTTTCACAGTTTTGCAGGAAAGTGGGAACAGGGCATTGACACAAAGCTCCACACCAGGCTGAGGAGAACTAGATGTGAGAAAGTCTGAAAGCGGTCGGGACCAGCGGTGTGACCCACCTGTGAGCGGGAGCTGAGAGCGTTGAACATGTCGAAGAAGACGAAGCAGGTGAAGGTCATGGTCGTGTCTCGAGGAGTGATCACGTTGTCCCGCAACTGAAAACAAACGGCACAGACAGTAAAACCCCAAAATCCGCTGGATGAGGTGCGTCTCAAGTTCAAAGTTCAAGGTTCAGCTTCACTCGTCTCGTTGGCCAACTGGTTTCGCAGAAAGTATTTAAAACAACGTGACTACAACGTTTGTTTACTCGTCTGTCCGTCACGCACAATATCTCAGATGCTGCAGATCGGATTTTCATGAAACGTAACAGAGTGATGCGTCTCAGTGCTCCATTCCAGCATTTTCAAAATTACACTGATTGCCCTAAGGGGGGCGCCACAGTGTTTGTTTAATTATTTGTACGTCAATCAAGAAACATGAGGTAAGATATTTTCTACTTATTGCCCCACTACAACTCTTGGAGGACAGCATGTTTATTGTTTACTTGTTATGAAAAAAATCCTTATATTTTTATATTGGGCTGGGGAAATTTCAAAAACCCTCCACCAAGGTTATTATCGTTAACGAAATAACAAAAACTAGGTGTGAAAAAACATTTTCGTTGACTGAAATAAAAATAAAAACGAGGCTTTACAAAAAAGACGATAACTAACTAAAACTGTATTGTGCGTTTACAAAACTAACTAAAATAAACTAAAATTATAGAGAAAATGTCTTTAGTCTTCGTCAATTTATTTCATACATAAGCCTAGTATTTTGAATTTTTGAATCTCACCCCTGACAAATACCCCATATTACAAAAAAAAGACTAAAACTAACACTGAAACTAATAAAAACTAAACTAAAACTAAGCATTTTCAAAAAACACAAACTAAACTAAAAAACTAGCAAACCCGCTTTAAAAATCAATTAAAACTAAACTGAAATTGAAAACAAAAAGTCAAAACGAAATAAAAATAAAAACTAATGAAAAATGCAAAACTATAATAACCTTGCCCTCCAGAACAAGACTCTCACCCAGGTCTATGAACTCTACTGGGAGTTTCTCACTAAGACAAAGAGAAACGTATTTCACACTGATCAGCAGAGAGAGGAGGAGAGGAGGAGGAGGAGGAGGAGGAGGAGGAGAAAGCTCTGACCTCTCTCCAGAAGACGAAGAGCGTCCCGCAGACGATGATGAGCGCCGACACCAGGACTTTGATGAGCAGGCTGCGGGTGATGATGCTGTCTCTCACGTTACGAGGCGGCTTCCTGATCACGTCCCGGTCCACAGGCTCCACCCCCAAACTGCACAGGACACAACGCCCGTCACATAATATCAGTAACATATCTATCAATATATCTATCTGTACTAGATCTACACTTCCAGTCAGTCTGGACCCACCTGACTGAATGTTCTGTGTTTCTCATTCTCTTAAAGCCATTTTGATCTACAGGCTTCTGCTTAAATGCTTGAAATTAGTTTCTTAGACAAATATAAATAGTGAAGTTGATCCAAGATAGTTTGGATTTAACACTTTTTTGGTCGCTGCATAATTCCATTTGTGCTATTTCATAGTTTTGATGTCATTACTATTATTCTAAAATTGAATCATTTGTTACTTTCTCTATTTTACTCGCCAACTAGATATTTAGAATAACTGCAAATGATGGTTGGTTACTTATCAAAGTGGTGGAATTGAGTGAACTAGCTCAATCCAAAGATTCTGGTACCTAGGCGTCAATAAGAAAACAAAACCTTTTCCCTTAACGCTAAAAGTTTATGAATTTGATTTGAAATTTCATTCAATATCTGCCAGTCTTTCAGTCTTAACACTACAGTTCCCATGATGCCCCTGTACCTCTGAGCGGGAGGTCCGTCCATGATGATGTTGATCCACAGGATCTGCATGGCGTTCAGCGGGTTGGGGAAGTTCATGAGCGTTGCCAAGGAGATGAGCGTCAGCGCTGCAATACTCCTGGAGACCAGCAGGGAAGAGGGAGGGAGATAGAGAGAGAGAGAGACAGAGAGAGAGACAGAGAGACAGAGAGAGAGAGAGAGAGAGAGAGAGAGAGAGAAGGAGAGAGAGAGAGAGAGAGAGAGAGAGAGACAGAGAGAGAGAGAGAGAGAGAGAGAGAGAGAGAGAGAGAGAGACAGACAGAGAGAGAGAGAGAGAGAGAGAGAGAAGGAGAGAGAGAGAGACAGAGAGACAGACAGAGAGAGAGAGAGAGAGAGAGAAGGAGAGAGAGAGAGACAGAGAGACAGACAGAGAGAGAGAGAGAGAGAGAGAGAGAGTGTTAGTTAAAAAGCAGAACTGGGTATTTTGTATCATTATAGAGCTGAAAACTGATGACATAATTTCAATGTCAATGTATATAAAAAATTATAAATGGTGAGATTGTTTTCCTGAGAATCATGTTTGTACATGTCCATGCTAGCTGGCTAATCAGTAGAGATGGGACGATGTATCGAATTTCAATACATCTCAATACAAAAATGTGTCAATCCATATGTTGTGTCAGGAACATGAATGGTGATATCAGCTCCATGTTATTCTGCTGTCAGGAACATGAATGGTGATATCAGCTCCATGTTATTCTGCTGTCAGGAACATGAATGGTGATATCAGCTCCATGTAATTCTGCTGTAGTAATCACTAATGAGACTCTTGACCATCACAGTTTCACAAGCTCTCCATCCAGATTATATTATTGTCACTTTGTAACGACATTTTTAAATTGTTGTTTACATTCTAGCAGCCAATGGCATCGCTAGAAAGATTTGAGTCTCAGAAAGAAACAGAATTCTGCAGTCAGACTTTGTTGTCACTGAACTTTTATTGATCACATCGTATCCTGGTTGTATTGATACTGAACCTCAGATCACGTATCGAATCGTCCCCTCCTTACTAATCAGTGCTCATTCGCTGAAAGGGTTCATGCATATTAAGTAGCTGGCTCCTGTGTCTGCATGACCCGTTTGACACCCGCTGCCAGCAACCTTCAACTGCCTCTTCTCCCGCTGTAGCTTCATCTAACTACCTACAGTTAATAAAATGTATGACAAAGCAGGATTAAATAAACAACGCTTCCACATTCAGAAAAACACCACTGCTGTTTCCTACCATTGGAAATTACGTCGATGATTGATGTCATCAAACATTTTTTTATAAAAACAAAACATACAATCAACCTGAGCCGTATTATACCTGTCAGTAAATTCAATCTGCAGCTGGAGGTTTCAGTCTTTCACTAGACAGATTCTCATAGAGCCTCATTCTATCTGCTCTCTCTGCCAGAGGGAAAACGACCACATTAAACCACTCGGGGGCAAAGGTGCGTTTTTCGAGTTGCATGTCTGTGCAACACAGAAACAGCCTGTGGTTTTAGGAAGCTTGAAGCACCAGGTGGGTGGAGTTCACCACAGCGAGAGCAAAGAGAGTTAAACAAGCACAGGAGCTCAGACACTTCAGTTTACTTTGGTGACTGACATCCAACCTGTCAGTGTGTAAACTCCACCCATCTGGTACTCAATTCTGCTTGAAACAAACAAAATAAAACAAACAAAATCAACTATTTTACTATTTAAGTGCCAACAGCCACAGCAATACTGTATGAGGTCAAACCAAAATGAACTTTGTGGCTCTCCTGCCAAGGGCCGGGCCACTAAACTAAATTATCTGGCACCGATAATATTTTACCAGCCAAGTGACAGTTAATGTGTCAGAGCCTGATTACAACATTACGCCCCGCTGACAAATCCTCTGTGAAGAAGACAGAATATCATCTTCTGAACAGAGTAGTGGCGATCAATAGCAGCATCTGTTCTGGACTCATTCAGAGCAACAACACTGCCGACAGAAAACTAAAACACTGAGACCAGTTTTCAGCTCCAACCTGCACTGGACCTGAAGCTGACACCAAACCAGGAAGAGACATGGAAACAAATATAAAATCAGTGGTGGAAGAAGTACTGAGATCTTTTACTTCAGTAAAAGTAGCAATACAACAATGTAAAGATACTTCAGTAAAAGTAAAGTAAAAGTCCTGCATTCAAAATCCTACTTAAGTAAAAGTACATAAGTATTGGCAGCAAAATGTACTTACAGTATCAAAGTAAACGTACTCATTATGCAAATGTCCCCATTTAGAGAGTTATATTTTTCATAAATTATTGGAATATTAATACTGATTTATTGACATACATGTAAGCAGCATTTTAAAGTTGTCAACGTGAAGCTAATCTTAACAATTTAGCTATACTTTTGGGTAGTCTAATCTATAACAATGCTATTTTATAGTTATTTTATAAAGATGATCAAATGTTTTAAATATAAAATATTGATCTGAAAAGTAACTAGTAACTAAAGCTGTGAAATAAATGTAATGGAGTAAAAGGTACAATATTTCCCTCTAAAATGTAGTGGAATAAAAGTACAAAGTAGCATAAAACGGAAATACTCAAGTAAAGTACAAGTACCTCAAAATTTTACTTAAGTACAGTACTTGAGTAAATGTACTTAGTTACTTTCCACCACTGTATAAAATGACCCAACCATCCCTGGGGCAGAAGGAGGAGACTTGCCTCTGACAGTGTGAGGTGAAAGAGAGACGGGAAACTCACGTGCTCAGCTGGAAGCGGACAAAGTTTTTGATGTTGTTGTAAATCCCTTTGCCTTCCTCTATGGCCGACCTGAGAGCAAAGAACAGTGAAGACTTTACCTTCTCTTACAGACTCTTCAGTAGTGAAAAGGCAGCTTGGTATAAACAGTATAAAACCTGTTGGTGTTTGACTTTATAAAGCATATTCTTTATTCTAATTCTCAAGATTACAAAACAAAATGTAGATTGCTTTAACTTTTCAAAAATATCACAGTGCAGAATATATGAAAGCCAGCTGTCTGTCTTATTTCTTTGCTGTGCAATCCATGACTTTTCCACTATTCAAAAACATAAAGCCACATTTCCATGACCAATACCTGTCAGTTTCTATGTTCAAATATTATATTCTTTGGTTGAACAGCTTATTTGAACATCTTAGGTCCTGTGATGGACAGCTATAACTATCATTTAGTACTTATCCGATCAAGATAAGTGTTAAATGTTATTTTGTTGTTTAGTTTTAAATGTTATTTTGCTTTTCTATTCTTCACTCAAAAGCGGACTATACCTACAAGCAGCTCAGCACCGACATGTTTTCTTCCTGTCAAGTGTTTAGGAAAAAAACTTTGATAATGTTTCTTTAACTTTTGAAAGACATCTATGATCGTGTTAGTCATGTCAAGCGCTGGGAAAACCACAATTTTATAATTCCATGACATTTCCAGGTTTTCTGTGACTGTGGGAAAGCCTGTAGATGTAAAAAAGACCCACATGATGGTCTGGAAGTCGTCGTCCACCAGGATCATGTCGGCCGCCTCCTTGCAGACGTCGGTGCCCGTCTGGCCCATGGCCACGCCGATGTCCGCCGCCTTCAGAGCCACGGCGTCGTTCACCCCGTCGCCCGTCATCGCCACCACCGCGCCGATGTTCTGCAGAGACTGAAGGGGAGCGAGACTTTTAATATTCATACACTGACAAGTATCATCTGATGGAGGCTTTTATCCAAAACACCTCACAGGACCAAGAACAGATTCATTCTCAGCACACTACACAGGGAATCAATCCCTTTGGCAGCATTAAAGGATAAGTTTGGCAATTTTGTTCCTTAATGAGTCTCTTCATCCCTGTAGCACTTGGACCCACAGACAATATTGGCTACTTAATATCAGGGTTCCTACACATTTTCAATTAAAAAATTCCATACTTTTTCTTGATTTGTTTTGAAGATTTTGTCTGGTGTTCAATATGATTTATGCAGATAGACATCTTGCCCCTGCTAACTAGGTCATATCACTGTATAGATGAAGATTGTTCTTCACAGAGACAAATATCAGAATATGTGAGATGATTGGCAGGGTTCCTACACGCTTTCCATTTTAAAATTCCATATTTTTCCCAGACCCTATGTTCTTGACCGGATTTGATTTTGGTGGGTATTTGATATAATGCATGCTGACAGCGGCTGGGTAATAAGAGCGTCCCTCTATCTGAACATTATTCTTCACATCAACAAAAACTGTGGACTCAAAGTGGCTCTACAACAACATAAAAGCTAGCATTATGTGTGTATTGGACCTGAACCACAATATTTTCCATATTTTCCAGACATTTTTTCAAATTCCCAAACTATTCAAGACCTGGAAATGATCAAATTCATTTTTAATACTTTTCCAGACCTGCGTAGGAACACTGTAAAATGCATGAACCCTTTCAGCCAATTGAGTCAGCTGTCAGTTGAAGCTCTGCTGCCTCTTGCTGCAACAACGAGTCCAAACTGTTTGTCAGAATATCTCCAGAAAAGCCGTTTGTGTCTCCACAGTCGAGAGGAAACAGACTCAGTTCCTCCGTTACGCAACTTTCACTAAACAGGAAATCACAGAACTATTTTTCTCTGCCGCAGCACAGAGCGCTGTGGGGTGAAAGGCGGTTCCTGGTGGAGTGATCTGGTTCTGGACGGTCGGGTCAGATCGTAAACAGTAGAGTTCGGTAGAAGACGATCTGCCGAGTGGAAACGGTCGGTGCCGCCGCTTTCCCGGGCCGCGGAGAGAAATACGGCGGTCGCTCTCCGTATCGTTTTCACAAACAGCTTTTCTGGAGATATTCTGACAAACAGTTTGGACTCATTGTTGCAGCGAGAGGCAGCGGAGCTTCAACTGACAGCTGACTGGAGACAAAATCAAAGAACTTATCCTTTAAAGGTTAGAGAAGTAGAGCTCATGGTCAGTAGGTTGCTGGTTGGGAAAATCAGGTTGGGAAAGTGAAAATGGCCGAGTCTCTCCTCTTCCTCACTAGCTGCTGTCAAGTCAGTCTAACCGCTCAGCACCAACTCACCTTGACTATCTTCAGCTTGTGTCTGGGACTGGCTCGGTAAAACACCGCTATCTGTGGAGAGAGACAGTGAGGTTCACACACCACAGAAACATAACACATACCATATTTCCTCTAATATTGGCCCGGGCCTTTACTTTCCTCAGCTGCA